>NC_057420.1:7616606-7618728 GCF_019320065.1 Cervus canadensis
GTTCGCTTTAAAAATAGGGTCTTTTTTTTTTTTTTGGCCAGGTTATAGTGGATTATAAAAATGAAAATTAAGGCATATTAGAGAAGTAATAGAGGACTTAAAAATATTTTAAAAAACCACTTTTTTTAAATTAAAAAAATTGTAATAGTAAAAATATATCTAGGAATTTCTTTGGAGCTGTTGTGGGCAGTGTGGGTTCAGTTCTGTTTCAGATAGCTCCTTGTTCGAGCTTACACTTCTCAATATCTATAGGCCCCTTCTAGTGTAGTTGGTGTTAACTACAGGGATTTTAATCTATTGCACCTGTCCCTTCTGAAGCGGTTCCCTTTGTTTATTTGGTTTCTGTTTGCAGGTCTCTTCAGTGTCTAATTTCTGCCCTGACACAAGTGGGCAGAGATCATCTCTTCTTTGGGTTCGCTTGTTCAGTCATGCTGTGGAGAGGGAGAGGCACTGCAGACAAATATCACTGGTGTGTGTGGGGAGCGCTCACAGTGTTCTGGCCACACTGGGTTTGCCCCCGCTCATGGCACATGTGCTTTCCTCATCTACACTGCTCAGGCTCTAGGTTGCTTTACAGGGAGTGGGCCCTGAGTTGCGTGCACTTCCCAGGCCTAAGCTGCTCAGGTTCAAGTTTTCGGGTACTCCACAAAGACGCAGACTGGGATGGGCCTGCGTTTTGTGCCTTCCCCGGCCCCAGCAGCTCAGGCAACCAGGAGCTTGACCAGTGCACTCTCCCCAGGTGCAGTGCGCCTTTTCCCCTCCCTGTCCCAGCCTCAAGTTTCTGCGCTGGTCCAGTGCGCCTTGTGTCTCTTTTGGGAAGCTGATTTCTGGCTGCAACACTCCCGGTGGATGTCAACCATCCAGAATCTGAGGAAGTCTTTGGTTAGAGACTGGAAATCTGTTTGCAGTTTGGTAGGGGAGGCCCTCTCTGGGGCCGAGTTTGCTCCTTTCCCCTCCCCCTTACCTCCTGCCTCTGGTGGGAGATGGGCCAGTCTGCAGCCGGTTAGCTCTTCTCTTAGTCCTTTGTTCTGGGAATGGGCGGGTAGTGCATCCCACAGTTTAAGTTGCTATCTCGAGTTAGCTCCCTCTGTTTGCCCTCAGGGCATTCAGGCCCAGTCTTTACCCTAAGCAATGCTGCCCGCTCCTCTGCATTCAGCCCCCAGTTGCTGGTGGCAGATACAAGCATCTGGGGTACTTTTCTTCTGGGAGTTGTTTTTAGGGATGTAATCTGTGGGTTTTATTTATTTTTCCTCCCAGTTAGGTTGCCCTCCGAGATTCAAAAACTTCCCCCAGGCCTGCTGGTGAGAGAGTTTCCTGGTGTTTGGAAACTTCCTCTATTAAGACTCCCTTCCCAGGATGGACCTCTGTTCCTAACTCTATTGTCTCTCTTTTTATCTTTTATATTTTGCCCTACCTCCTTTCGAAGACAATGGGCTGCTTTTCTGGGTGTCTGATGTCCTCTGCTAGCAATCAGAAGTTGTTTTGTGGAGTTTGCTCAGCGTTCAGATGATCTTTCAATGAATTTGTGGGGGAGAAAGTGGTCTCCCTGTCCTATTCCTCCACCATTTCAGCTGCCTCCTTAATGTAGTCTTGAGGGTCCAATTCACATGCTCAACTTTCCGTGAGCTCTATGGCCTATAAGTGGTGTGAAGCTTCCTTTTGATTACCGGTGTCCTGGATAAAGTTTGGATTATCTCAGACACAAAAGCTGGCCCATTGTCAGACCTTATAGAGTGAGGCAGCCCATGTTTTGGGATTATGTCTCTTGGTAGGGCCTTGGCCACTTCTTGTGCCCATTCAGTGCACATGGGGTAGGCTTTAGACCATCCCAAGTAGGCTCAGACTACCACAAGTAAATACTTATAGCCCCTATAGGGCTTGATTTCAGTAAAGTCCACTTCTAGATCTTCAAAGGACTGTGTCCAAACTGTCTGCACCCTGGAGTTGGGTCTTGGTTCTTGGTTGGCGCACAAGTCACACATCTAGCACTGATCTGGTCACACAGGATTGGGAGCTTAGGAAAGAAATAGTAGTGACTCTGTAAGCTCTCCATTGCAGATTTTCTTAAATGATGTTGTTTTATCAGCTGGACTGCTATATTGCTGGGGACAAAGAATCTTTG
>NW_025091383.1:0-11006 GCF_019320065.1 Cervus canadensis
GATTTCTTATACAGAGTTGGTATTTACTAATGAAATAACAAGATTTCCACTCAATATATAATGCCAGGTATCAAAAAAATATATATATATATATTAAAACTGATGCTGGCAAGAATGTTCTCCTATATATCTGAAAAAAACTTTTTAATAAAGCTCTGAAGTGATTATTTGAATCATGTCAATTCTTACAATATTTTAAAGCTATTTTTAAAATACCTGATTAGACCTTACTTCCTAGATAGAAGAAAAAAATTTTTGAAGATGCTAATATCTGAAAAAAATTCAACAATCTATGTTCTCATTCATAGTCATTTTACTTCACATAATGGAAAAATAACACATAGGCTATAAAATAATTTCACAGGTATTACTTTATAATCCAGTGCTACAGAGTGTGGACTAATTAAACTAGTGGCCTAAACTTTTCCATATTTCAGCCCGAGAACTTGGGGCACAGTTTCCAGCCTGAAATATGAACTTTTCCATATTTCAGTCTGGGAACTTGGGGTGTAAGCCACTAATTGGTCCACAGAAGAGAATATTCTTGCCAGCATCAGTTTTAATATATATATATATTTTAAAGTTAGGGCTTCCCTTACAGTGCAGTTGGTAAAGAATCTGCCTGCAATGCAGGAGACCCCTGTCCAATTCCTGGGTCACAAAGATGTGCTAGAGAAGGGATAGGCTACCCACTCCAGTATTCTTGGGCTTCCCTTGTGGCTCAGCTGGTAAAGAATCTGTCTGCAATGCAGGAGACCTCGGTTCGATCCCTGGGTTGGAATGATCCCCCAGAGAAGAGAAAGGCTACCCACTCCAGTATTCTGGCCTGGAGAATTCCATGGACTGTATAGCCCATGGAGTCACAAAGAGTTGGACACAACTGAGTGAGTTTCACTTTCACTAAAAAGTTAAAACAGTAGTATAACCTTGAAAAATGCCCAAGTATTGATATCTTTGCTACATTTTCTACTCTGTAGGGCAGAGTCCATCCACCTTGACTTCCAGTGATAAAGCTGTATGGCATAATGGCAAAAACATAAGCTCACAAGTTGCACGACTTGGTTTTGAACTCAAGTTGTGGAGCTTACTGTCTAGGTTTGGGCAAGTTACTTAAGCTCTTTAAGAGTTATGCTGCCCAATATGGTAATTACTAGCTACACTGTTGTTCAGTTACTAAGTCATGTCTGACTCTTAGCAACTGCAGCACTCCAGGCTTCCCCGTCCTTTATTATCTCCTGGAGTTTGCTCAAACTCATGTCCATTGAGTCAATGATGCCATCCAACCATCTCATCCTCTGTGGCTCCCTTCTCCTCTTGCCCTTAATATTTCCCAACATCAGGGTCTTTTCCAATGAGTCAGCTCTTTGCATTAGGTGGCCAAAATATTGGGGCTTCAACTTCAGCATCAGTCCTTCCCATGAATATTTAAGGTTGATTTCCTTTAAGACTGAAAGGTTTAATCTCCTTGCCAGGCCAAGGGACTCTCAAGAGTTTAGTCCCAGCTCTGTTCTTAAACAACTATGTGATCTCTAGTTAAGTCACAGGCCTACGTTTCTTTATTTGTAAAAATATCTTGTGCAGATAATCTCTGAGGGCCTTAGAACTGCATTTTCCAATAGGGTAGCCAATATCCACATGTTATTTAAAATTATATCTCAATTAATGAATATTTAAAAATTAAAATTAAATTTTAATTAAAGTTAAAAATTCAGTTCCTTCATCCCCCTAGCCACATTTCAAGGTCTCAATAGATACATATGACTCTAGTGGCCACCAAGTGGACAGCACAGAAACAGAACATTCCTACCATAGGGGAAAGTTTTATTGGATAGTACTGCCTTACAGTTCCAACCTTTAGGATTTTCTTATAATTCTATCAAAAAGGAGATTAAGATTTTGGTGAGATATATATACTCCTATGTTTATCACAGCATTATTCACAATGGCCAAGATATGGAAACAATCCAAAAGTCCATCCACAGATGAATGGATATAAAAGATGTGGTATACATACATGTGCATGAGTGCCTGTGTACTAAATTGCTTTGATCATGTAACCATAGGGTTACTCTTTGTAACCTTATGGACTGTAGTCCCCCAGGCTCCTCTGTCCATGGGATTCTCCAGGCAAGAATATTGGATTGGGTTGTCATGCTCTTCTCCAGGGGATCTTCCCAACCTAGGGATCAAACCTGGGTCTCTTATGTCTCCTGCATTGGCAGGCAGGTTCTTACCACTACCACTACTTGAGAAGCCCATACACGATGGAATATTATTCAGCCAAGATAAAGGAGGATATCATACCATTTTCAATGATATGGATGGACTTTGAGCATATTATATTAAGCCATATAAGTCAGATAAAGACAAGTACTGGAGAATGTCAGTTACATGTGAAATCTAAAAAAGTCAAACCTGTAAAAACCAGATAGTAAAATGATGGCTACTAAGGGATGTGGGGGAGGGGAATAAGATTGATGAGGTATAAGGGTACAAATTTGTACATAGTAAATAAGCCATAGAGATCTAAAGCACAATATAGACAATGTTGTACTATAATTACATAATTTGATAAATATTATATAACAGCAGTCACATTACAACATATACATGTATAAAAGCAACAAATAATACACCTTAAATTTACACATTACATATCAAATTTATTCAGTAAGAAACGATGATTTCTGCTTTCAAATATACGAGTTTTAACTCTAAATCCATCTATTCAGGACACATATGCTAACCTGAAAACAGCAGAAGAAAGAACTGGACACTATTTATACTACTGCAGAAGAATACAATGGCATTACATTTTTAAGAAAGTAAAATATGAAAATAGAAATTTTACCCTGTTATAGGAATGATGGTTTAAAACTATGAATCAGAAAACAGTCTCATAAAATCATGAAAACAAACCTATAAAACAGCTGACCCTGGAAGAGTGGAGAGCTTAGGGGTGCTGACCCTCCTTGCAGTCAAAAATTCATGTGTAACTTTACAGTTGGCTTTCTATATCTGTGGCTCCACACCCACAGATTCAACCAAACTGGGATCATGTAGTACTGCAGCAAGAATTTAGTGAAAAGAATATGCATATAAGTGGACCTGTGCAGTTCAAACTCATGTTGTTCACTGTATTCATTATACTTACATCTTCCCATTTTTTACACAAATAGTAGTCAAACCACTGTGCTAGATACTAGAAAAATAAACATAAAAATATATGCCCCCACTTCCCAAGCCCCATCTCCAAGGGAATTTACCATCACTTTTCTATCCTTGTCTCAGTTCACTACTCTCCCTCAGGAATTCTTTGATGTAGTTAAGCGCAACTGGTTGCTTATTTCCATGTCATAACCCCCAGGAATATCCTCTCTACTATATTTGCTTAGATATAGTACTCTTCATGTGGTCTTTCCTACCCCTCTAATTATATATTATATATATATAATATTTATTAATAATTATATATATAATTATTTCTAATTAGAAATAGTCAATCAAATCCAGGAAGCACAGAGAGTCCAGGCAGGATAAACCCAAAGAGGAACACACTGAGACACATAGTAATCAAACTGACAAAAATTAAAGACAAACATAAAATATTAAAAGCAACAAAGGAAAAAAAATAAAAGCAACAAAGGAAAAACAACAAATAACATACAAGGGAATTCCCATCAGGCTATCAGCTGATTACTCAACAGAAAGTCTACAAGCCACAGGGGAATGGCATGATATATTTAAAGTGATGAAAGGGAAGAACCTACAACCAAGAATACTCTACCCAGCAAGACTCTCCTTCAGATTTGATGAAGAAATCAAAAACTTTCTAGACAAGCAAAAGTTAAGAGAATTCAGCACCACCAAACCAACTTTACAACAAATGCTAAAGGAACTTCTCTAGAAAGGAAATGAGAAGGAAAAGACCTACCTCCACAAAATAAACCCAAAACAATTAAGAAAACAGTAATAGTGCCTAGTCACTGTGCCTAGTCACTCAGTCATGTCCAATTCTTTGTGACCCCATGGACTGCAACCCACCAGGCTCCTCTGTCCATGGGATTCTCCAGGCAAGAATACTGGAGTGGGTTGCCATGCCCTCCTCCAGGGGAACTTCCCAACCCAGGGGTCGAACCCAGGTCTCCCACATTGCAGGCAGATTCTTTACCATCTGAGCCAGGGAAGCCCAATAGGATTATATGTATTTTGTATTTGTAATTACCTTTTTTTTTGGTCTGGCTATTGATCGTGAAAACCGATAAACATCTTTCACTACTATGATTATGCAACTATTCCTCACTTAAAACAAGTATACCATGATTGGTCAACAGAAAAATAACAGATTTCTGTATCACCAAAACTACCATTTAATAGAAAAGCCTGTAATCACTTTTTAAAATCCAGATGCATATCAGAATTATCCTTGAATTTTTTGAAAAATTCAAATGCCCAGTTATTGCTTTCTTTTTTCCACCAGAGCTCCAGATATGATTCTAGTTAGCATCCATGTTTAAAAACAACTGAACTATATGAGGACCTTTTACTTTTATCTAGTTAAATGGCAACCCACTCCAGTATTCTTGCCTGGAGAATCCCAGGGACAGAGGAGCCTGGTGGGCTGCCGCCTAAGGGGTCACACAGAGTTGGACACGACTGAAGCGACTTAGCAGCAGCAGCAGCAGCAGTTTGCTTCATTTTTTCTATCTTATATTCAGTGCTCCCATTTCATTTAGTTTGTTTTCATTTTTCCAACTTTTTTTTATGTTATTTCTCAAGCCTTCATCAAGTGTAGTAGAAAAGCTCTTATATACACGTAGATGAATAATATGTGTAATATATGTATTAGAATACTTATGAGTTTTTGCTTAACTAAAACTGTATAACATTTGATTCCACTTATTTGACTTAGTATGAATAGAATGTAAGATTTCTAATTTTAAGAAATAGATATGCAACAAGAAACAGAGGTTTACTATATAGCATAGGGAACTACAGTAAATAGCTTGCAATAACCTGTAATGGAAAATAATTTCAAAAATATTATAAAAGCATATATAACTGAATCACAAAACAAAAGAATTCTACTTTTTGAAATTTAGTAATGTTTATCTTTTTGCCAGTTTTTCTAAATGTCCTATGGACATCTTATAACAATGTATGAAACACAAAATCTATTTGTTTAGGATGTAAGATTAATATAAATTAATATAAACAGAAATCTATTACATTTAAATTATTAATGACATCATTCAAGATGCTCCTATTCTTATTTTTTCTGTACTTGATAAAATATTCTCAGAGAAATGTTAATATGTCTCACTATGATTATACATATTTTTCTTTCCTCTTATATTTTTCTGATTTTGCTTTATGTATCTTTGTTTCCTTGTTGTTAGATGTCTAATGGTTTATAATGTCTATCTTCTTTGTGAACTGTACCTTTTATCATTAAAAATATTCATCTTTTTTCATTTAAAAGTAAATAAATTAATTTAATATAAGCAAAGTTAAATAATGAAGATACTGAATGATGAAGAATAGGTTAAACTCTCTCTGGTTTAAGATGAATGGGAAGTACATGGTACACTTCAGTTCTAATCTTCATCAAAATTAAAATTCCAGTACTTAAAAAGTTCAATCTTAAATTAGCCAGAACAAATAACTGCCCACCTCAGTGTGGCTTGGATAGATATGTTTGTGTTTTTTTTTTTTTTAACTGTAGCATTAACTTGTAGAACATTATGTTAAAGCATTTCAAGCACCAAGTGCTTTAATTATGATGTGCTAAAGAACCAAATTATTTTAAAATTTATGAACACTCAATTATTGTGATGTAATTATTACTAAATCCTAAAGGAGTCAATCCTAAAGGAAATCAGTCCTGAATATTCATTGGAAGGACTGATGCTGAAGCTATAATATTTTGGCCACCTGATGCGGAGAACTGACTCATTGGAAAAAAACCTGATGCTGGGAAGGTTTTAAGGCAGGAGGAGAAGGGGACGACAAGAGGATGATATGGTTGGATGGCATCACCAACTTGATGGACATGAGTTTGAGCAAGTTCCGGGAATTGGTGATGGACAAGAAAGCCTGGCATGCTGCAGCCCATGGGGTTACAAAGTGACACACTGAACTGAATTATTACTAACACCTGAAAGTGTCAAAAGTTGATCTAAGGAAAATAAAAACTAAAAGTAGAGAATTAAAAATAAGAACAGGGAATGTAGCAGTTATGTAAACATTTTAAACATCCTCCAGAAGTAGTAATGCAGATTGACATAATTCAATTTTATTCAGTTTATGGTAATCAGAGTCAGAAAAATACTAACTTACTGTCAAAACCAGTAAATAAATTTTCAAAAACATCTAACAGTCCCCTTTCACAATACATATTTACAAGCATGTGTATATCAAAGAAACTAGGCTATATCTACCTTATAGTGTTGTAGGAAAGGAATATTGAGAGCATTCTATTTACTTGAGAAAATGATAATTCTCCAGTAAGAGATGATTTTCAAGGTGTTGTCAATTTAGAGTTCAGTTGCTACTAAATTTCAAAATAGGATTAAATAAACTATACAGAAAATGAAGTGAATCTTTCTAAAATACTGCTTTATTTTCCTGGCTCAACAAACAAGCCATCTTAGTTTCTCCCTCTGTATATATCCTCTGGGGTTAGCAGACATTTGGTCTTGTTCAAAATGTCTGTAAGACGTTTGGCCCACATCAAAAGGTCTTTGATATTTGGTTCTATCCAAAACCACTTGAAACAGATCAAATACGCTCATGGATGTTTTAGACGGGACCAAATTTCAAGAATCTTTTGGTGTTGTCCAAATGTCTCATTAACCAATTGTCTTATGGACCAAATGTGTTTGTTAGACCCTCTGGCTCTAACCAAATTCATCTTCCTAGGCCAAAACATGTCAAGTACATTCCTTCCTCAGTGCCTTCACTCACTTCATTTTCTCTGCTAGACTATCTACCCCTCTCCTAAACCTAACAGTGACTGGCACATATTAGGTACTCAAAAAAATCTGTAGAATGAATACACTTGCCAAACCCTGCCCTTCCTTGAAGGTCTAGCTCAAGTCCTACTAACTCATTCATAGCCATCTTTCTAAATTCATAAAACTCTTATTTGTGTGAAACTCTAATCTGGAATTAAACAAACATAATGTTATGTTACTATTTACCCTTAAATATATATATATAGCCTATTTTTCTACTAAAATGTAGGTTCCTAGTGAGTAGTCTTATGCCTCTTTGCATTCACAGGGCTCTGTAGGGCTAAGGATCTGAAAAAAAGTTCTAAAGGTCCTTAAAGCTAATCTGAAATTGTAAGACTGATTCAATGGTCTGAGTTTTTTGAGAATTCAATGAAAATTAAGCATTATGGTCTCTCCAAATGTAGTTATTCTCAAAATTTTGCATATGCTTGCAGGCTCTGCCATACTCTCTGATGCACTTGGGGACCCAAATTAATTCAGCCCCACCACAACTAAAATTTTCACAAATAAATCTTATTCTAATTCAAGTATAAATGACTCAGAGAAATTTTCTTATTAACAATTCTCACAAGAATGTTTCAAGAATCAAATACTACAGTAGATGAAAATTTTATAAACTGTTTACTGTTAGATAAATGGAAGGAAGTATTCTTATACCACATTTCTTGACTAAATTTCAACCTTATGAAGACTATATCTAATGAACAAACCTGATTCCTTTTTACTAGAAACAACATTCTACTTTGCCTGTGTCATGGCAAAACTTCTTCATGAAATCAATGTAATTATTATATCAAATATCTTAAAATATAATACTCTCTAAGTTGATGCATTTTTAGCTACAATGGTCAATGATACCTTGCTTAAGTAATACCTTAGGGAAAATTATACCTTTATATGATAATTGCTTAATTTTTAAAAGGCTTCATTTTTTGAGGTCAAAAGATTCAGAAATGGAGGGAGTTGGAAAGGTATGAAAAGAAGTATTCCTCTTAGTATAAGGTTGGTGCCTGAGGAGCTGTTCACAAGGAAAATCTCATCAGCACAAGGGTGTTTATGATTTGTGACTTAGCGACTAAACCACCACCACCACCACCATACTCTGGGTAGGGTAAAGAGGAAAGTTATAGTCTGCCGTCCCTGGTAAAGGAAAAAAGTAGCTTACCCATCTCCAATTGCTCCTACTTTTTGCTCTTTCTTCTCACCTCTTTCCCCCACCCTTTTTTTTTTTTTTCTCAGCAAATATCTATTCTACTTCCTTTTCTTTTCTTTTTTTTTAATTTTTTTATTAGCTGGAGGCTAATTACTTCACAACATTTCAGTGGGTTTTGTCATACATTGATATGAATCAGCCATAGATTTACACTTATTCCCCATCCTGATCCCCCCTCCCACCTCCCTCTCCACCCGATTCCTCTGGGTCTTCCCAGTGTACCAGGCCCGAGCACTTGTCTCATGCATCCCACCTGGGCTGGTGATCTGTTTCACCATAGATAGTATACATGCTGTTCTTTTGAAACATCCCACCCTCACCTTCTCCCACAGAGTTCAAAAGTCTGTTCTGTATTTCTGTGTCTCTTTTTCTGTTTTGCATATAGGGTTATCGTTACCATCTTTCTAAATTCCATATATATGTGTTAGTATGCTGTAATGTTCTTTATCTTTCTGGCTTACTTCACTCTGTATAAGGGGCTCCAGTTTCATCCATCTCATTAGGACTGGTTCAAATGAATTCTTTTTGACGGCTGAGTAATATTCCATGGTGTATATGTACCACAGCTTCCTTATCCATTCATCTGCTGATGGGCATCTAGGTTGCTTCCATGTCCTGGCTATTATAAACAGTGCTGCGATGAACATTGGGGTGCACGTGTCTCTTTCAGATCTGGTTTCCTCAGTGTGTATGCCCAGAAGTGGGATTGCTGGGTCATATGGCAGTTCTATTTCCAGTTTTTTAAGAAATCTCCACACTGTTCTCCATAGCGGCTGTACTAGTTTGCATTCCCACCAACAGTGTAAGAGGGTTCCCTTTTCTCCACACCCTCTCCAGCATTTATTGCTTGTAGACTTTTGGATAGCAGCCATCCTGACTGGTGTGTAATGGTACCTCATTGTGGTTTTGATTTGCATTTCTCTAATAATGAGTGATGTTGAGCACCTTTTCATGTGTTTGTTAGCCATCTGTATGTCTTCTTTGGAGAAATGTCTGTTTAGTTCTCTGGCCCATTTTTTGATTGGGTCATTTATTTTTCTGGAATTGAGCTGCAGGACGAAACTAGAACACTTTCTAACACCATACACAAAAATAAACTCAAAATGGATTAAAGATCTAAATGTAAGACCAGAAACTATAAAACTCCTAGAGGAGAACATAGGCAAAACACTCTCCGACATAAATCACAGCAAGATCCTCTTTGACCCACCTCCCAGAATATTGGAAATAAAAGTAAAACTAAACAAATGGGATCTAATGAAACTTAAAAGCTTTTGCACTACAAAGGAAACTATAAGTAAGGTGAAAAGACAGCCGTCAGATTGGGAGAAAATAATAGCAAATGAAGAAACAGACAAAGGATTAATTTCCTTTTCTTTTCTAATAGACTTTTAAAAAAATATTTATTTAGGTTGCTCTGGGTCTTCATTGTTATGCACAGGCTTTCTCCAGTTGCAGTGTGCAGGGGCTACGGTTCATTGTGGTGTGTGGGCTTCTCATCGCGGTGGCATCTCTTGGGAACACAGGCTCTAGGTGTGTGGGCTTCAGTAGTTGTAGCATGTGGGCTCAGTAGTTTGGTAGATGGCATATGGGATCTTTCCAGACCAGGGATTGAACCTGTGTCCCCTGTATTAGCAGGTGGATTTTTAATCGTGGGACCAGCAAGGAAGTCCTTGTTTCACTTATTTTTCAATCCTTATTTTACCTCCATTTCCTACTTTTCCATCTTTCTCCCTTTCCTTTGTAGATCTGAATGGCTAATAGCTTGCCTTATCAGCAGGGGAGAGAAGACTGTGACTTTCTGGGTGAATTCTGGGTGATTTCCGGGTGATTTCCTTCATCCACAGAGCTAAAGTACAAACACACAGGCACAAATATACAACTGATGAAGTTTAGCCTCTTTTGAAATATTAGGTAGGAGGCAGGAAGAAGATAAATTGGCCTAGAAAATCAAGCACTGCTTCGAGATAAACTAAACATTATTGAAACCAATATAAAATGGTAAGAGAGACTGGTTTCAAAATATCATGCTGTGTTTCAGCACCTTCTTTCTACTAGAGTTTCAGTCTCAGAATACAAAGGGACCTTACAGGTCTTCTGGTTCAGTCATTCCTCTGACAACAGAATCCCTCCTATAACACACTACCAAGTGACCCTCGAGTGTATGTACTGATCCCCCTCAGTAATGTGAATCTCCACTAATAGATCATTCCATCTTTTTATAGCTCTATGAGAAAATTCTTCTAAAGACAGCACTGAAACATGCAATTTTCACTGGTCCTGATTACACTCTTTTGGTTCATGGAGCTGAGGTCCAGCCACTCTTGCCAATGAAAGCATATTATAATTCTCCATTACTAACTTGTGTGTCCCTTATATTACTTTTTCAATATTAATAAATTTTATGACAATAGCAAGTGCACTAACTCATCTTCTGCTTTAACAGAGATATCACCATATCTTTTTTTCTGACTAAAATTGAAACAAGAAAAGGTGCTAATGCTTCATTATGTAGCTATTGTATAAGAACTATTTCTTGAGAGTAAGATAAAAGTCTTACACAAGACTTTGTTCTGTTTTAAAGTAATCACCAGTGAGTCACTAACAGGTCTATATATATCATAGTGCTTATTTTCTTAAAAAAAATAATCAGTGGGTGAATCATCTCTAAGAGAATAAGCTATTATTAAATCTACTGAGAACAGAGTCTATCAGCTACAGCTTACTTATTATACTGGTACATGGAAATCAAATACTTTGCTGAAATAGGAAATTTT
>NW_025091384.1:0-5021 GCF_019320065.1 Cervus canadensis
CATGTCCTGAGAGAAAGGTTCAGGTTGCCGGGGTCAGCTCTGAAGATGGAAGGAGCTGAGGAACACACACACAGACTCTACCCTAGAGCTTCCAGAAGAAATGAAGCCCTGATGACACCTTAATTTAGCCCAGTGAGACTACGGACTTCTGACCTCCCAAACTGTAAGACAAAAGCATGTGTTATTTTAGGGCACTACATTTGGCATCATTTGTTACAGCAGCAAGAGGAAGCTAGGAGAAGCTAAGGGTAGATCTTATAGTCCTCTTCATTCTTTAAAAAACATAGCTTGTGATGTTCCTTTATATTGTTTTCATTTGCCATTTAATTAACTTATTTGGCTGCACCAGGTCTTCATTGCGGCATGTGGGATGTTGTTCCCTGACCGTTGGGGCGGGGGGGTGGAACCCAAGCCTCCTCTGTTGTCTTAGCTACTGGACCACCAGGCAAGACCCTATTTTGCCATTTTAAATCAATCCCCAATCTGCTCAGAGTTCAGGATTTTAAATGTGCAGAAAATTGGATTGTGGTTAGGGCTTTCCAGGTGGCTCAGTGGTAAAGAATCCGCCTGCCAATGGAGGAGGCACGGGTTCAATCCTGAGTCGGGGAGAAGGAAGTGGCAACCCACTCCAGTCTCCTTGCCTGGGAAATCCCATGGACAAGAGGAGCCTGGCAGGCTATGGTTCATGGGGTCACAAAGAGTCGGACATGACTGAGTGCCTGAGCACGTTGTTGGTGCGGCAGTGAACACTTTAAAGCATCTATGAGGGCTCCAAAAGGCGGTCGGTGGTCTTTTGCCTGGCTGTGATTTTAAACTGCTTCACAAGGAGATTGCAGACTGTGCCCTGTGTGGGGGGCCACCTGTATCCGGAGTCCCCAGCTGTGTCCCCCAAAGACCTTGCCCCCCCTCCCGTCCTAACAGCTGCACTGAAAGCAGGTGCAGTCTGTGGCTAGCAGCCAGGCCTTCTTCTTTGTCCGGGTGGTGCCTGCCCCTTTGCTGAGGAGGCGGGGTGTGCTGCAGGCTGCCCTCTGTCCCCAGGCGGGTTGGGGGAAAGGACCAAAGCAGAACTGGGTGGGCCTGGACGGCCACTGCACCTTCAGGTGGTTTTCAGCTCTGTTTTTGCTCATTTCCTACCTGGGTCTGCTCATCCGATGCCCGAGGGTTCTGCAGCTTTGAAACAAAAACACTTTGAAAACTGTAGTGGAAGCCCTCAGAGAGGAGTGCCCTGTCCAGTGAACATCTATTTAAAGGAGCGGCCAGACAACATCTGGCTGGCATCACAAGGTGGTTCTGTGTGGGATTATTTTCCAAATGAGAGGCGGTACCCTCAGCAGGAAGCATCATTGCAGTGCAGAATTCATGACCCCCCCAAACAGTGCCAAGGCCACAGGCGGCTTGTTCTGACCTCCTTTTTATGTTTATTGCTGCTTCAGCTAGCCTGGGATGACGGAATGAACACGGGGCCTGCATTCCAGTGTGGCCCCACTGTTTGCTGGCGACAGTTGCCTTATCTGCACCAAGAGGCTGCTGACCTCTCTGCTGTGTTGGCCTCACAGAATTGTTGGAGTAGCCAATTAACTGCTACTGCAAACAGGCAGGCTGTGTTGTCAAGATATTAGCGAAGTTAGGCTCCCGGGAGGGGAGGAGAATGGGAAAGAGGCCACCTGCCCAAGGGCCACTTTCTTTGCTTGCTAGCCTGGTTTCTAACGAGCATTCAGGGCTTCCACTTACAAAAGCTTTTATTGACCAGAGCCGAAGTGCCCGCTGAATGAGTGAGCTGGGTTGAGTCCCAGTGAGCTCAGAGGAAGAACTGTCCCAAGAGCAATTCTAATTTTGTTGCTCTTCATATCCCCTTGGCCTCTTGCAGAGTTCTAGGCTATCTTTTCTTACTTTCTCACCATTCATTCATTTGGTTCTATCATTTAGCTTTAAAAAAAAAAAAAAAGGTCAGGTGGAGGGGAGCAAAAATCCAAAGTAGTAATGCCTAAAAAGAAAGAAACAAAAACTGTTTTAATCTTTTGTTGGTAAAATACTCTATACCATGTGGACTTGTAGTAGTTTGGGACTCCCATTAATTTCTTCCTAACATTTGGCCTCAGCCCTCTCCCACAGCTGCTCCTGGCCAAGGTCAATGATGACTTCAGTGTGGCTAAAGCCCAGGGTCATCTGACACCTCTGATCACACCCTCCCCTGGAAGCACTTTCTCCTCATGGCTTCTGGAAGCCACAGTGGCCATTCCTTGCCATTTCATTCTCCTCCTCTCTGACCTCAGCGCTTCCGGGCGTGTCTTGGACATAGTCCAGGTCTTGGACATAGTTCTGGCTTACCTGTGCTTGCTTCCCAGGTGCTTTCAGCAGCCTTATGGCTTGAACTGAAATCCCATCTGCATGCTTTTGACTCTTCAGTTTCTATCCCCAGTCCTGATCTCTCTTGACCTTCAGGCTCCTGCATTCACCCTCCCCACATGGTCATCTGATGCCTTGCTGAAATCCTTCCAGTTCAGCTCTTCTCTCCCACCGAGTCCTCACCATTTCCTCAGGATTTCCAGACCTCCTCACAATCCAGCAACCAAACGGCCGCTGCCCTGTGCAGCCATGTTAACTTATTTTAACATGATCCCTGCTCATTGGCATCACAGAAGACCCAGTGCAAGCCTAAGCTGCTGCTGGCTGCCTCCAGACCTGCTCCTCCCACCTGTGTAACTGGCAATCCATCCTGCTAGGGGCTTTGGCCACTCTTCCATGGCTGTTTTCCTCATAGCCCACATCTGAACTGTCAGAAGACCGCACCTGTGACCACCCTCAACTCATCCAGACTTCCACCTCTTTTGACTTCCTCTCTGGCTGCCTCCCTTGGCTGGGCCACCGTACCCTCTCATTGGAGCCCTGACAGTGACTTTCCCACAAGTGTCTCAGAGTCCACTCCTGCCCCCTACACTCCAGCCTCCACACAGCAGCAGAACCCTCCAGCAGCTTCCAGTTGTAATGACAATAAATCTAAATCCCTACTGTGACCTACAAGTCCCCAAAGAATGGGGACTACCCATTCTCTGACCTTGGCTCCCACCCCTGCCTGGGGCTGGCTTGCTGGTCCTCCAATATGCTAAGCACTCCATCGCTCTGGGATCTTCATGTTTGTCCTCCCCCCTGGCTAGAAGTTCCTCCCCCAGGTAGTTGCATGGTGGGTCTCAAGGACTTTTAGAGCACCCCTGTCGAGGGGGGACAGCGTGGGGATTTGCCTTTCTCCACCAGTCACTGTTTCCACGTGGAGAAGGGTCACGGAAGGTTGAGTACTTTTTAACCCCAGTTCATTTCAGTCACTCAGTCGTGTCAGACTCTTTGCGACCCCATGGACTGCAGCACACCTGGCTTCCCTGTCCATCACTAACTCCCAGAGCTTGCTCAAACTCATGCCTGTTGATGCCATCCAACCATCTTATCCCCTGTCATTCCCTTCTCCTCCTGCTTCAGTCTTTCACAGCATCAGAGTCTTTTTCCACTGAGTCAGTTCCTCGCATCAGGTGGCAAAAGTATTGGAGCTTCAACTTCAGCATCAGTCCTTCCAATGAATATTCAGGACTGATTTCCCTTAGGGTGGACTGGTTTGATCTCCTTGCTTTCCAAGAGACTCTCAAGAGTCTTCTCCAACACCACAGTTCAAAAGCATCAATTCATTGGTGCTCAGCTTTCTTTATGGTCCAACTCTTACATTCATATATGACTACTGGAAAAACCATAGAGGCTATTGATCAGGGTTTCTCAATCATGGCACTGTTGACACTTAGGGTGGGAGAAGTCATCTGCAGTGGCCTCTCCTGTGCATCATAAGATACTTAGCATTCTTGGCTTCTCCCTACTAGATGCCAGGAGCGCCCCCCACCAAGTCTGCCAACCCCAAATGAATCCAGACATTGCCCAGTGCCCCCAGGGGGCAGAACCACCAAGGCTGAGACCAGCTGCTATAGAGATTACTTGTGACTTCACTCTTCATTTTCAGTATTCCTCATGAGTCACTGAAGTTCTGTCATCGTCACATTGCCCCAGGATACACGTTAGAGAAAAGCAGATCACAGCTAACCTTTATGGAGTGGTAGCAGCACCAGCTGACTAGGAAAACACGGTCAGCTCCTTGGTGAGCTTTGAGCTCATCCTAGTTTGATCAGGCACATCACCAATCTCCTTAGGTAGCTATTTTCTGCATAGATTCCCACAGGTGGCTCATCTATTTTGTGTTCATCCTTATTAGTTTCAATTTTAGCTGACGACCTTGTCTTTTTAAATATGTTTTCCAATTTTCTGAGAACTGTTGAAAAAGAATAAACAGAAAAGTGAGGCAAAGACTTGACCAGGCAATTCAAAGAAGAAGAAATCAAATTGGACAAGAAACATGAAAAGATGTTCAACCTCATTAGTAATTGGTGAGTTGCAAATTAAACTGTAATAAGATAAAATTACATGCCCTCCAGTAAGCTAAAAATTATAATGAAGTCTGACAATACCAGGTGTTTACATGGTTACAAGAGCAATATGTGCTCTTTGTAGTAAACTTGGAAAATGTAGAAAACCCAAGGTTAACCACTCTTAACATATTGGAATACAGTCTTTTTTTTTTTTTTTGGCTGCACTGTGTGGCTTGCAGGATCTTAGTTCCCCAATCAGGGACTAAATCGGGGCCCTGGAAGTGACAGTGCTGAGTCCTAACCACTGGACTGCCAGGGAATTCCCTAGAATACACAGTATTTCCAAAGCATTTTTTTCTCTGTAGAAATATGTATTCCACATTATTAGTATTGAACTGTGTATAGCTTTTCCCCTTATTGTGAAATATAGCATATAGAAAAGTGTGTAAGGCCTTTAACAAGTAAGTATAAAGTGAAGATCTGTGTCATCACCAGTCAGGCCAAGAAATAGAATGTTGACGGTATCCGGTGGACCTCTGTGTGCCCTACTGGTCACAGCCCCATCCTCCCCTCAGAGCTGACACTAGCCTGCCTTTTCTGTAGTCATTTTTTTTTTTTTTT
>NW_025091384.1:5179-7000 GCF_019320065.1 Cervus canadensis
CCCGGGACTGATCTCCTTTAAGATGGACTGGTTGGATCTCCTTGCAGTCCAAGGGACTCTCAAGTCATCTCCAACACCATAGTTCAAAAGCATCAATTCTTTGGCGCTCAGCTTTCTTTATAGTCCAACTCTCACATCCATACATGACCACTGGAAAACCGTAGCCTTGACTATACAGACCTTTGTTGGCAAAGTAATGTCTCTGCTTTTCAATATGCCATCTAGGTTGGTCATAACTTTCCTTCCAAGGAGTGTCTTCTAATTTCATGGCTGCAATCACCATCCGCAGTGATTTCGAAGCCCAGAAAAATAAAGTCTGCCACTGTTTCCACTGTTTCCCCATCTATTTGCCATGAAGTGATGGGACCGGATGCCATGATCTTAGTTTTCTGAATGTTGAGCTTTAAGCTAACTTTTTCACTCTCCTCTTTCACTTTCATCAAGAGGCCCTTTAGTTCTTCTTCACTTTCTGCCATAAGGGTGGTGTCATCTGTTCTTAATTGGAAGGCAGCTCCAAATAATCTATCCTGCTCTTACTAGAAACACAGATTGATATATCTTTATCTTGTTTATGTGTGTAATCTTATATTGTATTTTCTTATGCAATTAAAGTAGTTTTCAGTACATGACTTCTGATGGATGTTAAGGCGGACTCCGGGTCTTTGCTATTATACATTACGTTTCAGTAAACATTTGTGCATCATATTTGACTGAGGATAATGACAGGATGGCTGAGAGGCCGGTAGAGAGACGGTATGAACCTTAGTCAGTGTTCCATTCATGTCAGCTGTTGTTCCTGTTCTTATCATGTACACACATGAGGTGGCCCAGGAGCCTGTGGAGGAGGAGACAGTCTTGTGCTGGGCTGTGAGGAACCAGCCAGCCAGTTAGGGGTTGAAAGGAATCATGCCAGGTGACAAAGGGAGCTGGTTAAGGAATGTAACCCCCAGGGGCCTGGCTTGAGTCACAAACCCTGACCTGGCAGCTGAGCCAATGCCAGTCAGCGCAGGGATGTGAGACCTGCTACTGCACCAAGATGCCACCCCAGAATGCAGCCAGGCTCCTCCACAAGGTGTGTTGATTCAGTTCCCCCAGGCACCCTGCTGTGTGCTGACTCAACGCAGATGACTCTAGCATTGGCCTTGCTTTCAGAAGCTCCTAGTGTGGTGGGTTCTCCTCTCGAAGTTGCGGATTGGCAGGGTGAGAGGAGAAGTTGTGACAGGGATGGCTGATGCTGGCTTGGATGTCTGCCATGACCGTGCTGGGATGGTGCCAGTTGGGAAAGGAAAAGGAGTCAGTCCTCTGGCCCCATGGAGAGCAGGAGGGGCTGGCACAGGGCTGCCTAGCAGGCTCTGCAGGTTTGCTGTGGCAGTAGGTCTGGGCAGGATTGCCAGGACAGGGCCCAAGCCAGAGAGTGGGATATGCAAGGTGGTGCAGTTCATCATGTAGAATGGAGATGGAGTTTCCTCTAGCCAGGTGAACATGCATCAGTATCTCATGCCTTTTTATAGCTCAATAGTTTTTCATTGTATTGGTACAAGACTTTATTTATCCATTCATCAGATGATGGACACGGGTTATTTCTACTCTTTGGCTACTGTGAATACTGTGGTAAACATTTATGTACAGATTTTTGTGTGGACATATGCTTTTAAGAAGACTCTGGAGAGTCCTTTGGACAGCAAGGAGATCAAACCAGTCAATCCTAAAGGAAATCAACCCTGAATATTCCTTGGAAGGACTGGTGCTGAAGCTGAAGCTCCAGTACTTTGGCCACCTGATGTGAAGAGTTGACTCATTGGAAGAGACCCTGATGCTGGG
>NW_025091385.1:0-7001 GCF_019320065.1 Cervus canadensis
GAAGGTTTTTTCAAACTACATATGTGTCCTTACATGCCATGATATAGGCATGGATCTTTATAATAAAGTCAGTGGACAATACTGAAAGATTTGACAAGACAAGGAGGGCGAAATAGAGAAAAGTAAGCTATGGTAAAGTGTTAAATAAATTTGCCAGGCAAGAGATCATTTTCCACTTGGGCAAGAGTCATTACTGGTGAGGTGGCTGGAAGAATGAATGGGAGATGAGGACGTAGAGAGAGCATACATAGCATGTTTTATTAAAAAGTTGTAAAGGAAAGGAAAGAAGGAGGACAATAGTTAGAAAGCTTATTTCTATGTTGAGAAAAAAATTCAATTCAGTCACTCAGTCATGTCCAACTCTTTGTGACCCCATGAATCGCAGCATGCCAGGCCTCCCAGTCCATCACCAACTCCTGGAGTCCACCCAAATCCATGTCCATCGAGTTGATGATGCCATCCAACCATCTCATCCTCTGTCGTCCCCTTCTCCTACTGCCCTCAATCTTTCCCAGCATCAGGGTCTTATCCAGTGAGTCAGCTCTTCGCATCAGGTGGCCAAAGTATTAGAGTTTCAGCTTCAACATCAGTCCTTCCAATGAACAACCAGTACTGATCTCCTTTAGGATGGACTGGTTGGATCTCCTTGCAGTCCAAGGGTTTCTCAAGAGTCTTCTCCAACACCACAGTTCAAAAGCATCAATTTTTCGGCGCTCAGCTTTCTTTATAGTCCAACTCTCACATCTATACATGACCACTGGAAAAAACATAGCCTTGACTAGATGGACTTTGGTTGGCAAAGTAATGTCTCTGCTTTTTAATATGCTGTCTAGGTTGGTCATAACTTTCCTTCCAAGGAGTAAGCGTCTTTTAATTTCATGGCTGCAGTCACCATCTGCAGTGATTTTGGAGCCCAGAAAAATAAAGTCTGACACTGTTTCCACTGTTTCCCCATCTATTTGCCATGAAGTGATGGGACTGGATGCCATGATCTTAGTTTTCTGAATGTTGAGTTTTAAGCCAACTTTTTCACTCTCCTCTTTCACTTTCATAAAGAGGCTCTTTAGTTCTTCTTCACTTTCTGCCATAAGGGTGTTGTCATCTGCATATCTGAGGTTACTGATATTTCTCCTGGCAATCTTGATTCAAGCTTGTGCTTCTTCCAACCCAGCGTTTCTCATGATGTACTCTGCATGTAAGTTAAATAAGCAGGGTGACAATATACAGCTTTGATGTACTCCTTTTCCTATTTGGAACCAGTCTGCTGTTCCATGTCCAGTTCTAACTGTTGCTTCCTGACCTGCATACAGGTTTCTCAAGAGGCAGAGCTAGCATTAAAAGAGAGGTTGAGATACAAGAGCTAATTGGTAGAATTATTAAGTTAATAAATTTTTACATGATGTTGAGTTTAAGAGCAAGGATGAAATGAACCTTTGACCAGATTTTGAGCACACCTTCCAATGAGTTTGGTTACTTCAGGGTTAAGAGCCTTTAAGATTCATTCTGAATGTCAACTCTCAGAGTAAGTTCTCTTACATGCTCCTAAAATAAGTTAGACACTCTCCTGGGTTTGTATTGCACTGTGTTCATTCCCCATTGTATTCTTCACCCTTACCAGAAATTTTGTCAGGACTTCTGTCTTTCTAGTTCCATGATAATAACCACTCAGTGGATTACCAAGTGAATGACTATCATAACTTTTGAATTCATACATGCAGCCCAAAAGCATGGACAAGGAATGGCATTTTTTAATTTCTTTGTGTGTCAAAGCTTTTACATTTCTTTTTGGACTCAACAAATAAGAACATAGATGGCAGCCCAGAAGTGACTTATCAACTGATTTGAACTTTCATTAAGATATTACTTGTAGTAGTGGATCCTTTGGGTCTCTTTTTTCTGAAAGTAACTGCATGCATGAAGCAATGAATTTAACTATTTCTTCTGCAAACACTTTTATCTAGCATTGAAAACTTGCTTTAATTTGTAATAAAAATAAAATGACATTTCACTTCCAATTTTATTTTTCAAACAGTAAATCTACAATCTTAAATTTTAAAATGTATTTTTAAATTGATAATTCATTTCCATTGTTTAAAATTCAAGAGACACAAAGTCTATACAATGAAGTTCTCCTTCCTATCCCATCTTCAGCAGCACAGTAGACATCCATCAGACAACAGCTGTTTGTGTGTGTGTTCTAGAGATATTTTATGTATCCATAATCATATATATGTATTCTTCATCCCCTTTAAAGCAAATGATGGCTTGCTTTATACACTGTTTTGCATCTTGCTCCTTACATTTTATTGTGTATTTCAACTATAACAAAGCACTTATTTTTCATATTTTAGTGCCCTAAATTAATATGAGGTTTGTATTCAATGACATCTGACAAACATCATCAATAAATGGCAGTTGGCTTAAGGCTCAACATTCAGAAAACTAAGATCATGGCATCTGGTCCCATCACTTCATGACAAATAGATGGGGAAACAATGGAAACAGTGAGAGACTTTATTTTCTTGGGCTCCAAAATCACTGCAGATGGTGACTGCAGCCATGAAACTAAAACATGCTCCTTGGAAGAAAAGTTATGACCAATCTAGACAGCATATTAAAAAGCAGAGATATTACTTTGCCAACAAAGGTCCGTCTAGTCAAAGCTATGGTTTCTACAGTAGTCATGTATGGTTGTGAAAGTTGGACTATAAAGAAAGCTGACTGCCAAAGGGTGGATGCTTTTGAACTGTGGTGTTGGAGACTCTTGAGAGTCCCTTGGACTGCCAGGAGATCCAACCAGTCCACCCTAAAGGAAATCAGTCTTGAATATTCATTGGAAGGACTGATGCTGAAGCTCAAACTCCAGTACTTTGGCCACCTGATGCGAAGAACTGACTCATTTGAAAAGACCCTGATGCTGGGCAAGATTGAAGGCAGGAGGAGAAGGGGATGACAGAGGGTGAGATGGTTGGATGGTGTCACTCACTCAATGGACATGAGTTTGAGCAAGCTCTGGGAGTTGGTGATGGACAGGGAAGACTGGCATGCTGCAGTCCATGGGGTTGCATAGAGTCAGAATGAATGAGTGACTGAATTGAACTGAAGTGAACTGTGGTGCAATTACCACTGTCTGGGAATGCATAGGGTGTGCAACTGCAGTGCCTTGATGTTTCAGTCAATAGACCATTGGAAAGATCACTTTGGAAGAACTGAAAAACCTTCCGATACCTTCTTCTATTAAAAATTTAAAAGATTCCCTCTTCAAATAAGATAATGTGTCATTTTAGAAGGTGATGTTGAAGATAATAATGGAGCACAGAGGATGACATTTCATAGCAAAATATGAATTTCTATAATTCTGAGCCTAGAGGGAATTGAACTCTGCAAGTGTGAGAAAGTTTTAGGAATCCCTAAATTCATTTCACTTACATTTCCCTTTTTATGTGTGCACAGTAGCGATAAATAATAACATTTTATAAATAAGTCTGAAAGAGAGCTGTCATGTTAAAATGAAAATTATAACTGATAAGAAAACAAGTAATAGTTTGAGAGCTTTGTAATACTTTGCTTTTAATCACTTGCACAATATACCACTGGATAAATATGCAATAATTTATTTAACTCATCTATTAATGATCACTTAGGTTGTTTGCAGGCTTGCTTTTACAAATGATGCTACAGTAAATGGCCTTCAACATGGATCATGGAGTTAGTAGGGGGGTTTTGGTAGGATAAAATCCTAGAAGTAGGATTGTGCTTGTGCTCAGCTGTGTCTGACTCTTTGTGACCCCATGGGCTGTAGCCTACCAGTCTCCTCTATGGAATTTTCCAGGCAAGAATACTGGAGCAGGTTGCCATTTCCTACTCCAGGGGATCTTCCTGACCCAGGATTGAGCCTGTGTCTCTTGTCTCTCCTGCATTTGAAAGCAGATTCTTTACCACCGTGCCACCTGGGAAGCCCAATAGAACTTTCTATTTGGCTTCCAAAGATATTGTTGTTGTTGTTGTTGTTGTTTTTCTTGTAACTTTGTTTCAGATTTATAGATTAACTTGAGAGCAGAATTATCATAATTATTGATGTGATTTTTCATAATTTCAATGTATCATTTTGTTATTTTAGGAGTAGTCTTTTCCTTTATATATGTGTGTGTGTGTGTGTGTGTGTGTGTGTGTGTGTGTGTGTGTATATATATACATACAAACATACACCAACATCCATTGGGTCATAGAAAAAGCAAGAGAATTCTAGAAAAACATCTACTTCTGCTTCACTGACTACATTAAAGACTGTATAGATCACAACAAACTGTGGAAAATTCTCAAAGAGATGGGAATACTGGACCACCTTACTTGCCTTCTGAGAAACCTGTATGCAGGTCAAGAAGCAACAGTTAGAACTAGACATGGAACAGCAGACTGGTTCAAAATTGGGAAAGGAGTACGTCAAGGTTGTATATTGTCACTCTGCTTACTTATTATCTATGCAGAGTACATCATGTGAGATGCCGGGCTGGATGAAGCACAAGCTGGAATCAAGATTGCCAGGAGAAATATCAATAACCTCAGATATGCAGATGACACCACCCTAATGGCAGAAAGTGAAGACTAACTCGAGAACCTCTTGATGAAGGTGAAAGAGGAGAGTGAAAAAAACTGGCTCAGAACTCAAAATTCAAAAAACTAAGATCATGGCATCTGGTCCCATTCACTTCATGGCAAATAGATGGGGGAAATGGAAAGAGTGATAGACTTTATTTTCTTGGGCTCCCAAATCAGTACGGATGGTGACTGGAGCCATGAAATTAGAAGACACTTGCTCCTTGGAAGAAAAACTATGACAAACCTAGACAGTGTATTAAAGAGCAGAGACATCACTTTGCCAACAAAAGTCTGTATAGTCAAAGCTATGGTTTTTCCAGTGGTCATGTATGGATGTGAGAGTTGGACCATAGGAAGGCTGAGCACTGAGGAACTTATGCTTTTGAACTGTGGTGTTGGAGAAGACTCTTGAAAGTCCCTTAGACAGCAAGGAAATCAAACCAGCCAATCTGAAGGAAATTGCCGGTGTCCAGCCCCAGCAGGATCCAGGGGAACCCTCAGGATGAACGGTGTCGGCGAATGAGAGAGAGAGAGAGAGAGAGAGAGAGAGAGAGAGAGAGAGAGAGAGAGAGAGCAGAGAGGAGAGAGAGAGAGAGAGAGGAGAGAGAGAGAAGAGAGACCAGACCAGGAAGGTGCACAGAAGAGAGGAGAGAGAGAGAGAGAAGAGGAGAGAGAGCAGACAAGGTAAGGTGCGCCAGAGAGAGAGAGAAAGAGAGAGAGAGAGAGAGAGACCAAGACCAGGAAGGTGGCAGCATGAGAGAGAGAGAGAGAGAGAGACCAGACCAGGAAGGTGGCAGGCAGAGAGAGAGAGAGAGAGAGAGAGAGAGAGAAGAGAGAAAGAGAGAGAGAGAGAGAGACCAGACCAGGAAGGTGCACAGAGAGAGAGAGAGAAGAGAGAGAGACCAGACCAGGAAGGTGCAGCAGAGAGAGAGAGAGAGAGACCAGACCAGGAAGGTGCAGCAGAGAGAGAGAGAGAGAGAGAGAAAGAGAGAGAGAGAGAGACCAGACCAGGAAGGTGCAGCAGAGAGAGAGAGAGAGAGAGAGAGAGAGAGAGAGAGAGAGAGTGCAGCAGAGAGAGAGAGAGAGAGAGAGACCAGACCAGGAAGGTGCAGCAGAGAGAGAGAGAGAGAGAGAGAGAGAGAGAGAGAGAGAAAGAGAGAGAGAGAGAGAGAGACCAGACCAGGAAGGTGCAGCAGAGTCTGGCAGTTGTTTTATTTTTCACCATTGCCTTTATACCCTAAGTTGGTACATTTTTAAGGTGCAGATAAGCACACAGACTTAGTTTAACATTATATCAGCTTGTCCTTCACGAAACCAGGTGTGCTCTGTATATTTTTTGTTTATGAGAGTCTTTTCCCATAGATTTTTTGTACATTATCTTTTGGCCTTGAGGTTAGCAGAAAACAGAAAATTGGCAGTCTCATGGTACAGCAAGTTGTAACATAATAGAAATACAATCCTGTTAACATAAAAGACAGTCTTTTTGAAGAAATTCTCAGCTGAATTTATCTAAAAAGTTTAACACACAAAGACTCTGTGGCTCTGGTGAGGCAGCCCATGTTTAGCACTCTTGGTTAAAATTAACAATTATCTTATTGTTTTTACACTAGGGCTAAACTCTTATTTTACTAAGTCTCCAACTATATTAACAATAGTTTCCACTGCACCTCAGCACATTAACATTAATCAAACGTTAATCTAATAACCACTTTTAAAACAATAGTTTTTGTATTTTCTAATTGGGCTTCCTCACCCCCCAAAGGGCTCTGTGCCTATTAGGGCCTTTTTTATGGTTAATCTCTATGTATAATATTTTTTGGCCTTCAGGCCTGTTGACAATTTATGGCTTGCACCTGGTGCAACTTTAAGCAACTTCAGTAGCTGACCCTGTCTTTTTTGTGATTAATCTATTTTCTTTCTATTAGGTGTCATCTCCAAGGGAACTAGATAGGATTACATTTTCACAGAACAGAAATGCAAAGGATTGCAAAAACAGCAGATATGGCACAAAACAGGCTTTTAGTCTAAAAGTTAATTACCTACAAGAAGTCACCAGCTAATCTCTATCTAAACTATTTTCTATTAGGCGTATATGTAGCTATAATATTTGTGGAGCTTTTCTCACCCCGCGAAGGGGCCTATGCTTAGTAGTTTCTTTTGTTAGCATACTGTGCTTAGGATGTTTAGGACAATCAAGAACATTTTGTGCAATGAGATCACACATTTATCAAACAAGCTAGAATGCCAGCAAAATGTTTGAATTGAAGTATTTCCTTCATCCCCGGCCCCTTCATAGGGCAGCAGCGTCCAGGAGATTTATTAATTAGGGTTTTAAGTTGGTCCTCATTCAGTGAAAGAGGAGCAGGAGAGCTCTCGGCAGGCAACACAAGAATCTGCAACAG
>NW_025091386.1:0-7080 GCF_019320065.1 Cervus canadensis
CTGGGGACACAGGTAAGAAGGTGGGGGGTACCATTTTCACTATTTGCCTTGTGTAAAAATGTATTGCTTATTTAGACATTTTTTAAAGTAATAGGAATTATTATTAGGGCTTCCCTGGTGGCTCAGTGGTAAAGAATTCACCTGCAAGGCAGGAGACATGGGTTCGATCCCTGAGTCAGGAAGATCCCCTGGGGGAGAACATGACAATCCACTCCAGTATTCTTGTCTGGAGAATCCCATGGACAGAGGAGCCTGGCGGGCTATAGTGCATGAGACTGCAAAAAAAAGTTGGACACAATTTAGCGACTCAACAACAGCAATCACAGGCCTTTGCATCTTTGATGTGTGTCTGTGGCTGGTGTCAGCGACTCTTTTATGTCATCAGTAATATTTTAGTTCTGCTGTGTGACATCTGTAAGGAGGAAATGCTTCCTGGGGCACATCCTCTCTCTGCGGCAGACTGTAGATGCTGTCTAATACTGGCCTAAGTTCTCCTTCCCTCTTCTTCCCTTCTAATAAAGAGAGGAAAAGGGCTCTGAGAATGCTGGCTGCCTTCCACAGCAGCAGATAGACCTGGACTTCTGAGGGCATGTGAGTGTCTCCTCCGCACTCAGAATGGGGCTCTGGAGGAAGTCTGGATGAATAAACCTCATCACTTCACTGCCCTCCATTACAGTCCATTACCTCAGAGTTTCTTTATTGTGTTACACCCTCCACCTCTACACACACACACACACACGAACTTCCTCCCCTTCCTCTTCCGAGGGTGCAAAATTCCTAATCTGATCCCCGTGTATAGTATGTCTGGAGAGGATGGTGCATCGTTTTTTAAGTCGAGGACCCTATAGCATGAATTGAGGAAAGAACTCAGTCATTGACCCTGAATCTTGGCATTTTCTTCTTTATAGAAATTTTACACATTTTAAAACAGAAACTTGCCTTTACCAGGGTTCACAGGTGTGAAAAATAAATGCCTATCACATTACCTAGTTCATGGTGTTCAATCAACAAAGTAAAAGTGTTAGTCACTCAGTCGTGTCTGACTCTTTGCGATCAGATGGACTGTAGCCCACCAGGCTCTTCTGTCCATGGGATTTCCCAGGCAAGAATACTAGAGTGGGTTGCCGTTTCCTTTTCCAGGGGAATCTTCCCGACCCAGGGTTCAAACCTGGGTCTCATGTACCACAGGCAGATTTTTTACAATATAAGCCACCAGGGAAGCCCAAACAAAGAATGAAACAAATACTAATATTACAAATGGCAGCTATCATTAGTGTTTTTTTTTTTTTTTTTGCTGCAAAGTTTCCCTGGGTTCTTAGGAAACAGGTCAGGGATCTGGAATTTTCTTTATTCTGTTTCTGGGACCAGCTGTCTCAATTATATACTTTGCCCAAGGGCTGCATATTACAATAGTCCCCGCTCATCTACAGGGGCTATCTTCCAAGAGCCTCCGTGGATGCCTGAAACTGTGGATAGGACAGACTCTACGTATGTTTTTCCTTATACGTATATGCTTATGTTAGAACCTAATTTATAAATTAGGCAGTAAGAGATTAACAAAAATAGCTAATAAAACAATAATTCTGACAATAAACTCTAATAATAACTAAGCACTCATTATGCACTGTGACTGTAAGTTTTGCTGAGGTGTGACAGCAAAGCTAGCATGAATTTTTTTTCTTTCTTCATGATTTGATAAATAGATTTATTCTTAGCAACCTCAGCATATAATTATTTTCCTTCCTTATTAAGTCAAGAACTTTTAGCTTTTCACTTAAAAGAAACACTTTTTATGACTTCTCTTTGGCATAACCAAACTGCCAGTGACTAATCTGGGACCATTATTAAGTAAAAGAAGGGTTACTTGAACATAAGACAGTTCACAATCTATCCAATAACCAAGATAGATACTAAATTACTAAAGGGGCAAGGGGGGTATGTTGGGGGAGGGGACACAAGACAATGGGATGAGTCTCAGGGGTACCCAGGGGAATAGCACAAGATTTATCACACTACTCAGAATGGTGTGAGATTAAAACGGACCAATTATTTACTTCTGGAACTTTTCATTTGGTATTTTCAGGCTGTGCCTGACCCAGGGGAACTGAAACTATGGGAATAAAAATTACTACTGTACATCTACTACTGTTTATAAGTAACAGTGTCAATATATGCTCTTATGGTGAATTTTTGTGTAAAGTTACTTAGGTGAATCCCACCAACTGAACTAGGTAGCTTCATTCCTAATCCCTTCAATCTTGGAAAGGTCACAATAATCCCTGAATATGGTTGGTGGAAAATATCTTCCCTAGAATACTTACTTGGTGCTAAAATATTTTCTATGGGGAATGGAGAATGAGTGGCAGTACATGAACCCATTAACATCATGGTAGAAGCTGGTTCATGAGACTAGATTTAGGAAGTTGGAGACCAAGAAAAAAAGTAACAGGTTCTCATGGACGTCCATTGCTTAGTAGGTGGATTTGTAGAGCACAGAGGTGTAACACACCCGGCTTGGCGGAATCTAGCTGTAACACTTTCTTGTTATATGATCTAGCGTCCCTAATGTAATCTCTGTTCCTTCACCTGTGAAAAAAGAGCAATGATACGTAACACTGTTGCTGTGAGAATTAAATGTGAAAGGCTTTTTTATTTTTAAGCTGCAGAAGACTTCTGGTAAATATTAATTACTTTTGTTGTTCTGTTGAGCTTCGTGCCTTGTATGCAGTATTCTAGCTTTGATTGAGAAGATAGGTACTCAAGAATCAACTGTATTTCAGATACTATAAATACGAAAACACAGTATTTATAAATAGATGGATGACAGGGTGATTGGTTATATAGGAGCTTGTGGGATGATAGGGGAATCAGATGAATACTTTATGCATCAGTGTGAAAAGAGCTATGAGCAAGCACATAATTTGGGGGCAAAAGCATAGACTGAGGAAAAGATATCCAGAAGACAAGACCTTTGAAGATAAAGTACTACCTAGAAACTAAGGAAAAATAGAGGGTCAGTATAGTAAAGATTTTACATTTTGTGAGCAGTGGCAAAAATCAAGGATATTACATAAGAAAGTAAAATTTCCTACAAATTTTGCATTGATAAAATTTAAAATAATACTAATAAAGTAAGTTTTTTTGTAATTCAGGTCTACCAACAAGGAGAATACAATTCCTTTTTGGGGGAGGTTGATAACATTTCACATAATTAGGGTTCAAAATTAGTTATCTATCTTCAAAACTGATTGTAAAGGTTTATTGGATTTACAAATGATGGTTGGTAAAATGTGTATAAGAATTTATATACTTCATCTTTGAAAATGTCCTTTCAGACATAGGTATCCCTTAGCATCTAACTTCAACTGAATGAGTGTATTCATCTTTTAGAAGGCATTTGTAGAATTCTATTAGAGTCATCTCTTGATATTTGCATTAACTTCCAATAGAATGCTATACAGGATTTCCTTAATTACACATTTAAATGGATTTTGAAATCTGGGAATTTCCTTCACATTTACATCATGTTGGAAAATGTTACTGGAGGTCAGAAGCTATATTCACAACACATGTGTGTGCAAATGGAGATCTCACTCCTTTCTTTAACCTTCAGCAGCCTTGACACTTCAGCAGCCTCAACATTACTTGTGATTAAAACAGTGTTAGTTTTTGTCAAAATGTCTTTATTGTAGTACAAGTTTCTCTGATAGTGCTGTTTGACTTGTAAGTATAGCCTGAGTTCATAAAGAAGCAAAATCAATTCTACAGCAAAAGCTAATTTCTAAGACCATTCAGTATTTGATAATAGTGGTTGAGGGCAAATTCTTTCAGAAAAAATTTCATCTTGGCCCTGAACTAAAAAAGAAAAAAATTACAATTAAATTTTCTCACTGCTAAAACAATAAGCTATTGTGCTTAGGGCAAGTCAGAATATTCAGCTTTTATTTCTAACAAGAATTCATGGAACCAATGATGTTGGTTAGCCCATAGAGTGAAGGAAATTTGCTGTCATCACCACTGGTTCAAAACCACACAGTAGATTAATGTATTTTCTGCAAAATCCTGCTGATGAATAATCGCGGGCTTTAAACACTTTGCATTGTCGCAAACTTTTTAAATTTCTCCATGAGCGTTTTCTGTTCTGTTTACATTTTTACTACCATTAGTTTTAAAACATCTTAGCAGAGTCAACTTCATGTTGTATGGAATTACTATTTTGTTAACATCTTTGAGAACATTCTTGCCTATAGTTTTTAAATGCAGACTATTCATAGTGGCTAGTTCTTCAGTCTGGCTGAGCATTGTCAATATTATCAATATTGACAATAGCTTTAACATCTGTCAGTTCATAAAGAGTCAGAGAAAACTATTCAAAATCGTGTGCCTTGTATTTTAATTGGCTATTGATGCTTCTCTCAATGTCCTCAAGTCTTTACCCAAGAATTCTCACCAATAGACTACTCGTCTAAAAAATTTTTTTCTTCCTCTGTACATGTTTGTTTAGTTAATGTGTCAAACACGATTTAATCACATCACCATGAGTAAACAGGTTTCCTTGAATGGCTAACAAATGTAAATTTTTTGGTTGCAGCTCATTTTAACTCTTCATTTTGGTGAAGAAATTGTACTAAAATGAGATATTTTGTTTTAACTTTTCTAATTGTCCCAACTTCTGCTCTCCTTCAAGTTGGAAATATTGAAATGAGTGCTTGGTCTGGTGGTGTTGAAGTACATCGTATTCTGTTAGCATAGCCATGCTGTGTTTGCATAATAAACATAATGCTTTAACCATCCAATTCCACACCAAAATAATCCACGTTCAATTGTGCCTTGAAAGTGTGACACTCAAAATCCACTTTTCTAGGGGCTTCCCTAGTGACCCAGTGGTTAAACATCTGCCTTGCGATGCAGGGAATGTGAGTTCCACACTTGGTTGGGGAACCAACGAAGAGTAGACCCTGCTTGCTGCAAGTAGAAAAAAAACCCATGCGCAGCTATGAAGATCCACCACGAACAAAAATAAATAAATAAGCAAAATAAAATGAGATGCAGTACAGTGACACGCGTGATCCTAGAAACACTGCTGAGTTATAACTGGGTCACTGGCGATTGTATCATGCTTAGGAGTAGTGTGAAACCAGTGAATTCACCACTGGACTCTGTTGCGACTATCTGACTGTGCTATTGTGACATGAAAGCAGACAGATGATGTGGAAATTAATGAGAGTAGCTGTGTGCCAATACAACTGCATTTACAGACTAAATTTTGACTTTCGTAAAATCTTTATCTGTCCCAAAATGTTATTTTTTTTTCCTTTTTTTTGAGTTTTTAAAACTATTAAAAAATTAAAACCCATTCTTGGTTCACAGGCTGTATAAAACAGGTGGTAGTTTGGATTTGGTCTTCATGAGTAGTTTGCCAATCCCCAACCTAGAATAGTGCCTGGTATACAATAAGTGGGCTTTCCTGGTGGCTCATTTGGTAAAGAATCTGCCTGTATTACAGGAGACCTGGGTTGGGAAGTTTCCCTGAAGAAGGAAATGGCAACCCCCTCCAGTATTCTTGCCTGGAGAATTCCATGAACAGAGGAGCTTTGCGAGCTATAGTTCATAGGGTCACAAAGAGTCCAACATGACTGAGCGACTACACCACCACCACATATAGTAAGTATTCAGTCCAAATATTTGTGATTTAAAGGATAGTTTGCAGACTATAGTGTACTTGTGAATCATATTCACTTACTCAAATAGGAATTTCTGATATTAACCCTCATAATTTGACTGAGTGGTTCAGGCAGCCCGCAGAGCCGCATTTTTAACGAATAATACCCTTGGCTATCTGTTACTGGCAGTCTTTGGCCCATTCGTTAGAAAAACTGCTGTTTCTTAATTTCTTTAAACCTCTCTGATGATTTTCTTCCTTAACTGTACTTTAATTAACTCTTAAGACAAAAATTGGAGTGCCTTACTTTTTTTTGATATTGAAAAATCCACCTTAATACTTGAATTAGTTGCCTTCTGAGTAGAAAATGTACAAATGTTATGAGATGAAATGAATGTAATTACCAAAAATTAAAAAAAAACTTTTAAGTCTCAAGATGGAATGGCGAATTCCTTCAAACTTGAGAATTCATCAGCCTCCGTTGGGCCTGGGCAAACACCTGCCAAATTCTTACACCCTATTAGGGATATTTACCAAACTTTATATATTTGCTTTTCCGCACTATAGGTTTATGAAATGGTAAACCATTTCAGATATTGTGAGATGCATGAGTCAAATCCTATTTGCAAGTCTGTTTGCTCCTTATTTCAAATTACAGTGTTTTAAATATGCATGTGGATAACATGACATACATTGGCTAGAACTTGCGAAATATCTAAAGTACCATACAAATGCGATATTTTATAAGAGTATGTTAGGTGGATAATGGATACCTAAGTGGACAATGTCAGAAATCTTTGTTTCCAATAGGCCTTAATTATCACACATTTCACTAAGAAATCAGTACTTGTATCATTAGCATATACAGAGTTTAACTATTGCTAAGAGATCAGACTAAATGCTGAAATTTCATAATTTCAATTGAATTTATTTTCCTTGAATATCTACTTGAGATTCTGAGGTCAAAACTGATGATATAGGTCAAGTAATTTCTAACTATGCATAAAGAAAGAATAATATTCATATGTCTCAAAAATTTAAAGAAAAAAAGGTAGAAATTTTATACTCAGGACCATATTAGGTATAATGTGTCTTGTATTATATTGATGTAAGTACTGGAATAAGTTAGAAAATTGAAGGCAGTCCTAGAAATGGTGGTGAACCGTACTTCACAGAAGAAAAGATCATGACATTTACGTATTTAAAATCACTTAGCTCTAAATTTTCATGCAACCAGTACAAGGAGAACTATAATAAAATTTCATGTGTTTGAATTACACAGAAAGCATTTACATTAATTTGGGGTGATTGATTAGAATTAACCTCAGAAATAAGTGCTGAAAATCAATGACACCATAAAAAATGATAAAGATGACTCTCCAGCTTAGTGACTTCTAAACTAGGGTAGCTGGATTGTA
>NW_025091386.1:7142-19017 GCF_019320065.1 Cervus canadensis
GAGCTATTGCATCTATGTGAACTTTAAACAGAGCTGATGCTTAAGTTGTAACTGGTGAATTTTAAATAATATTAACTACTTCCTGAAATAAATGTGTCATAGAAAAAAAAATAGGCAATTTTTACTCTTCATAAACTAAATAGAAAAACATTTTTTCCTAGTTAATCTCAAGGACATCTTTACAAGGATCAAATAAAGTATAGAATATAGAAAATTAACATAGAACTTGAATAAAAAGAAATTGGCAAAGTAACTTTCATCACTCTGATTGTAAAAATTGTATATATTCACTGTAGAAAATTAGAAGTTATATACACATTTAAAGAATATAAAAAATCACTCAAAGTTTTTCCACTCAGAGTAAACAATCATTTTTGACATATCATGGAATTTCTTTCATATAAAATGTTTTTTAATAATTGGGGTCACTTCATATATGTCATCTTTATTCTACGTTTTTATTTTGGTATTATTAAGGTGACTCAGATGGTAAAGAATCTGACTTCAATTCAGGAGACTCAGGTTCGATCCCTCGGTTGGGAAGATCCCCTGAGAAGGGAATGCCTACCCACTCTATATTGTTTCTTGGAGAATTCCACGGACAGAGGAGCCTGGGGGGCTATAGTCCAGGGGGTTGCAAAGCGTCAAACACTACTGAGCAACTAACACACACATTACAAAGTGAATCTGAGTCAGTAAGCTTCCTTCGAAAAAGCCTAAACTTAACAGCTTTTTCGTATTTCGTCACACTGTCATTTCTTAGTATATTTAATAATACAATCTTTTGTGATGTTTCCATTTGTTAGCTGTTAAAATTAGTCACTGTCTTCATTTCTTTGCCACCTGAGCTTTTTTTTTAAACACATTATACCCTAAGCTTCTGCCTGTTAAGTCAGCAGAGAAGGTCACCAAAACCTTAGTGCCCACATCATAGCATTCTTTGCAGTAACAAAGAAACAATAACTGCAGACTCTAGCATTAGATGTGGCTGGGGCTAAATTCTGTGTTAGAAACTGTGATCATGGGCAAGTGATTTAATTATCTGGGGACTGGTTTTCTCATCTGTAGATTGGAGCTCATGTTTGCAAATGTGATTTTCCTAGGATGGCTGGAGAATTCAATGAGCTATCCATCTAAAGTGCTTGAAGAAATGTCTGACACAAATAAGTGCCAGGTATGATTTTTACAAGCTCTTTACCAATTAATTCTTGTCTAAATTCTCTTGTCTCTTGACTTCTATAATGGTCTAATGGTAATTCCTCCATGTTTTTCTGTTGATAATCTTCAAAGTTCTTCTGTTAACCTAACTCCTTCTAACTGCCCTTGGATGACCCTCTCGTATTTCTCATACCTCTCTAGCTGCTTCTTTACTGACCTTTAACAGATTCATTCTCTTCTACTCGCCATTAATCAAAAGTTTTAGTTCCTCAGTGTAGACACCATTCTTGTCTCACACTTCTCTCTCTCCCCTGCTCTTTTGACTATGCGTTAAGAAGTCAACTACCAGCTATGGAAAATTGACTCGTAAACATGTTTCTAGCCCAGACTTCTCCTTTGAGTTTCAGACTTTTATTTGATATGGGTGTATTTGCCATCACTTGATTGTCTATTTGACATCTCCCCTCGTCTCTGACTCTGTGTAGCACCATGGACTGTGACCAGCCATGTTCCTCTCCATGGAATTTTCCAGGCAAGAATACTGGAGTGGGTTGCCATTTCCTTCTCCAGGAGATCTTCCCAACCCAGGGATTGAACCCTGGTCTCCCGCATTGTAGGCAGACACTTTACTGTCTGAGCCCCCAAGGGAGTCCAAGGATAAAGGAGGGTGGTGGTAGATGACAATCTCTTTAGCAAAACCCCTAAGACACACTGCTTCAGAGTGTCCTTCCAGTTACACCTTTTATAGCCCTTTTCCCCTCTCTTCCTTCCTTTTCCCACAGCTTTAATATTCAGTTGCCCTAAGATCTCTTTCTATTTCACATCTTTATGTTTTTGTTCGTGTAACATCCTCTGCTTAGAATGCCTTTTTCCAAGCCCTAACTTACGCAGCAAATACCTAATCTTCATTCAAGTCTCAAATCAAAGGTTACCCCCTGATCTAAACCAGTTGATTGCTTTTCCATCTGACTCTTCTGTGCATGGCCAAAATTAATTATGCCATTGCAACACTTTATTCTGCTTATTTATTTATAGGCCTTATGTCTATCACCTAGATAGGACCCATCACTTCATGGCAAATAGATGGGGAAACAATGGAAACAGCAGCAGATTCTATTTTCTTGGGCTCCAAAAATCACTGCAGACAGTTTCTGCAGTCTTGAAATTAAAAGATAATTGTTCCTTGGAAGAAAAGCTATGACCAAACTAGATAGTATGTTAAAAAGCAGAGACATTACTTTTCCAACAAATGTCTGTCTAGTCAAAGCTATGGTTTTTCCAGTAGTCATGTATGGATGTGAGAGTTGGACCATAAAGAAGGCTGAGTGCGGAAGAACTGATGCTTTCAAACTGTAGTGCTGGAGAAGACTCTTGAGAGTCCTTTGGACTGCAAGGAGATCAAACCAAGGAGTCAATCCTAAAGGAAATCAATCCTGAATATTCATTGGGAGGACTGATGCTAAAGGTGAAACTCCAATATTTTGGCCACCTGATGCAAAGAGCCGACTCATTGGAAAAGACCCTGATGCTGGAAATGATTCAGGGCAAGAGGAGAAGGGGGCAACCGAGGATGAGTTGATTGGATGGCACCACTGACTCAATGGACACAAGTTTGAGCAAGCTCCAGGAGATAGTGAAGGGCAGGGAAGCCTGGTGTGCTGTAGGTTGCAAAGAGTCAGACACAACTTAACGACTGACCAATAGCAATAACTAGAAAGTAAATTTCATGATGATAACATGTAAAAGAAAACCCAGCACAGGGCCCAGTACAAGGTAATAAGAAAAGCTAACAGCTATTCTACTCTTAGTAAGTATCAGGCAGTTTACAGTACTTTACAGGTTTTAATTTATCTAACTTTAAAAGTCCTATCAGAAAGGTAGTATTAACAGATGAAGAAAAAGAGGCATAGTAAATGGTGCCTTCAGACTTTGAAATCAGAAGAAACTGGCCCTCAATTCTAGCCTTTCAGTATAGGTACTTAAAATATTTGCTGAATGAATTACTGAATTTCTTTCTAGTGTAGTATCTTTGATGTCTCTTCCCCCTTGATAGAAGCTAAGCTGAACCAGGAAACTAGGCTTAAGATATTTAGGATACTTGGTGACTGCCCTCATGTCGTGTGTGATGGATACAGAGCTGAGGGTGTCCCAGTCAATGCTGCAGGGAGCTTTATTTCATGGTTGAGAAAGCTCTTTCCTTCTTCTGTCTCTTCTGCTGGACTTGAACAAAGAAGATGGTTATCCCAGTTGTCATTGGCAGCTATTTTGCCACCATGAAGGGAGCCAGAGGGAGGACAAAACTAACTCAGAGAAGAGAGCCAAGAGCATTGCCAAGACCGAATTGAAGACTTCGGTATACCAAACCCGGAACCTGGCTCATTTCTATATTCCTGTTCCTATAAGGTGATTCTTATTTTTTGAGCCCACCTAAGGAGACTCCTGATTCTGGCAGCATGTCATTTCCAAGCTGCTATGGTTTTGCAATAGCTAGCATTTCTTGAGTGCTTGCTATTTGACATTTACTGCTCTGAGAGCAATAAACCACAAGGTAGGTGCTATTATTAGCCTCAGTGTACAGGAGGAAGCTAAGACTTTGAAAGCTTCATTAATTAGTCTTGCTCACTTCACTAGTAAGTACTTCAGTTGCAATCCAAACCTGGATTTCTCCGACTCCACCCTCCTCCATTAGCAGCGTGGTTCTCAGTTTGACACAAACTCACTTTGTAGGCAGCTACAGCATGACCATTCCTCAGTAACTCACTTCCAAGCAACTGAGGCACTGGCAGAAGCATTCCCTCTAGATTGCTTTACATTCTCTTTTTTCCCTGCCTCCTCCCACCCCCCGCTGGTGGAGGGTAGGGGTGGGAGAAGGTGGGTTGTGGGATCTTAGTTCCCAGACCAAGAATTGAACCCCGACCAAGGCAGTGAAAATACAGAGTCCTAACCCCTAGACCATCAGGGAATTCCCTTACCTCACATGCTGATCGCAGAGATAAGGTTCACTTTTAATAGCATATTGGGATACAGAGTTCAGTGTTAGGTAGTGGGGAACTGTAAAGAAGAAGGTGTTAAAGACTCAAGCAAGCAGATAGTTTTGAGGGTGAGGCCACTATTTACCTAGGTGATGCCGATGGCAATTTATATAAATTCTGGAAACTCGCTGGGAAAAAAATCAGGAACATTAACGAAGTTCTAGGGTCAGCGCTGGGAGAAACAAATGATTCATAGATAATCTTACTTGGGGAGAATATGCCAATGTCATATTTTCTTCCCTTTTTCCTTCCTTCTTTCTGCTCTTTCTGGGTCTTTTTTGTTGCACAAAGGCTTTCTCTAGTTGCAGTGTGTGGGGGCTACTCTTTGCTGTGGTGCACAAGCTTCTCGCTGTGGTGGCTTCCCTTGTGGAGCACGGGCTCTAGACACTTGGGCTCAGTAGTTGGGGCTCATGGGCTCTAGAGCTCAGGTTCATTCATTGTGATGCACAGGCTTTAGCTGCCCATGGCATGTGGAATCTTCCCAGACCAGGGACCGAACCTATGTCCCCTGCATTGGCAGGGATCTACTCTACCATTAGGGAAGCCCCTATATTTTCAATATAAGTTTTAAATAAAGTTTGAGATTATAAAATGCAACCAGTACACAGAAATTAAAATCAGACTAAAACAAGTCAAAGTCTTGTATTCTGTTTTTCCTGACTCTGTGACTTTTGCTTCAGCATGAATCTGTCTTATGTGTGCTGAAAAGAATTTCCAAGAATCATCTCTGAATTATGCTTTCAAAAACCCAATCCAGGAATCTGTTTTATCGGTCTTCCCCCCTGCAACAATTTATATTTGTTCATAAGCATGGATCTTTTGGTTCTGATCTGATTTTTTTTGTTGTTTTTTAGAGTGTTGAAAGGAGGAAAATACTGGCCTGGACCAACTGTTTGTCTTCGTAGGGCTGCTCTTTAACTGGTGTGACTAAATCAGATGAAGTGGCCTCATGCAGACCCTCTGACACAAAGAATTTCAGAGCCACCTCTAATGACAGCATTTACTCTTAATACAGAGAGTGTGAGAACAGAAACATAATGTTTATTAGCAGCCCTTACTAAAACAGTCACTCAAAGAGCAAAGAAGATGAAAACGGGAAGTCCTCAGCTAAGAGCTCCCATTTTCTTGTGAAATTAATTCACATTATTGGGTGTGCTGCCTTGAATGAATTTCCTTCCTTTTACACTCCCACTTAGCTTTCCTTTAAGTGTCAAATGAAGCGGGTGGTGGAAAATGCGGTGCACCAGTCATTTTGACATTCCTTTGCAAATTAGTCAGGCTTTGATAGTACAGGTCGGCTCCGCCAAGCAGGGGGGCTTTCAGCCTTGGGAGTCTGGCAGGAGTTCAAGAGCAACGCGTTGCTTTGAACTCACTTGTTAGCCGTGCAAAATAAACACCATCCACCTTGCAATAAAAAAGCATCAGCAGGAGAAAAAAGAGAACATTCTAAACCCCTCCCTGGAGACTTCAAAACCCTCTCTGGGGCTGCTAAATTAGGACAGGAAAAAGAAGGCCTGGTTGTGAAAAGAAAGGAGCGGGGAAAGAACCATCCTACAACAAACACACACACAAAATTACAATCACTGAGAACTAATTATGTTTTCATGATCACAAATGCATTGAGAGTTTGAAAGCTCACGGACGCATCCTGATGCTGCTATAAAATGTTTCCTGGCTAATTATTTGCCAGTACAACTGTTCACTTCCTGTGGTGGATTTATGCTAAATCCTGTTATTAGTCTTGCTCTGCAATTGCCATTGTCTATGACTAGAAGCAAGGCTGAAAGGCTACAGTCGGCCTTTTATTACACAACATGTGAATGGAGATTTGACCCAATGTCCGACCACTTCCCCCCTTTGGTTTTTATGTGAGCCCCCTGGGCCTTTCCCTATAAATCACCAGGTTCCAATGAACTTTTACTCTTTTTTCTCTCCTTTCAACTCCTCTACTGTGTGTGTGAGTGCGTGCACACACTTGAAAAATAAACCACACAATTTCTTTATTCTCATTAACAGTCGTCAAAACCTTTTCATCATATGCCGTTTCTACAGTTCTTGCTTTAAAAAAATGAAACCAATTTTTGATGATTTGAGTGGTTGAAACTGGGAGTGGTAAAAAAATTTTCAAGAAAGAGAATTTACATTTCAGCAAGGTTAGAATTTTAAATAAATATAATGTGTGAACTATCATAACAGCTACAGTAAAAATTAAATACTTTCTGTAGAAATCCAAGTAATTATTTTCTAGAATACTTGATATTTGGGGCATCTTAAGCAGACTTGGTAACAACTTCAAATAAAATTAATAAAAATATTGTGAATCATCTCAAAGAAATGTTCTCAAATATAGTTTATACTATTCTCTATCTTCAGAATATAAATATAGTATTCTTGATTTGTGGTACTACTATATTCAAGGATATATTCTATATTTAAAAGTTATTCTCATACTTAGAAATGAAATCTTAAAGATTTATGAAAACTATAGGTTTTTAAGAGCAAAGTAGATTATGAGAGTAAAAAAAAAAATGGAATAGTAACAGGACTTGATTTTCAAGTTATTTACTCCATTTTTTCAGTTTTTAATGGTTGCATACACTTTTTTATTACATATTCTTTCTTTAAATTTTTTAAATCAAAATTGCATCCACAAATATCTGTAAATATTCACAGGAATCATTCTTGTGGACTTTTACATTTTCTCACAGTTTTCTAATGTTCATGTAGACATTTGATATTAACCACTTTGAAAATCTTACCTTAATTGCAAATATTCTTTGTCCCAGAAATTTTGTTTTGAGGAATCAGTCTTGTTAGAAAATTTCATCTAATTTCCTCAAATATTTTCTGTCCAGACTTTTTTAGAATTATAAAATTGTAGGCAATCCAGATAGATATCAGATATCAGGGAGAGCTAAATAAATTATACCATACCAACCTATGGTATACTACATAGCCATAAAAAGAAAGAAAGAAAAAGGAAGAGAGAGAAAGAAAAGAGTCAATATTGCATGGAAGATGGATGCATGAAAAGATGTCCAGAATCATTTTTTGAAAATATTTATTTATTTTTGGTTGTGGCATGTAGGACCTTTCCTTGTGGCTCACAGGCTTCTTTCTAGTCATGCCTCTGGGGCTCAGTAGTTGCAATGCATGGGCTTACCTGCCCCATGGCACGTGTTCCCTCGCCAGGGATTGAACCCACGCCCCCTGCATCAGAAGGCAGATTCTTTACCACTGGATCATCAGGGAACTTCCCATGATCATTTTTGAATGAAAAGAGTAAGTAGCAAATAATATGTATAGAACAATATCATTCTATATCATACAACTATATAAGCATATGTAAACAGAAGAATTTCAGAGGACTATGTACCAGTGCATGAAAAGGTTGTTCCTGGGGACACAGGTAAGAAGGTGGGGGGTACCATTTTCACTATTTGCCTTGTGTAAAAATGTATTGCTTATTTAGACATTTTTTAAAGTAATAGGAATTATTATTAGGGCTTCCCTGGTGGCTCAGTGGTAAAGAATTCACCTGCAAGGCAGGAGACATGGGTTCGATCCCTGAGTCAGGAAGATCCCCTGGGGGAGAACATGACAATCCACTCCAGTATTCTTGTCTGGAGAATCCCATGGACAGAGGAGCCTGGCGGGCTATAGTGCATGAGACTGCAAAAAAAAGTTGGACACAATTTAGCGACTCAACAACAGCAATCACAGGCCTTTGCATCTTTGATGTGTGTCTGTGGCTGGTGTCAGCGACTCTTTTATGTCATCAGTAATATTTTAGTTCTGCTGTGTGACATCTGTAAGGAGGAAATGCTTCCTGGGGCACATCCTCTCTCTGCGGCAGACTGTAGATGCTGTCTAATACTGGCCTAAGTTCTCCTTCCCTCTTCTTCCCTTCTAATAAAGAGAGGAAAAGGGCTCTGAGAATGCTGGCTGCCTTCCACAGCAGCAGATAGACCTGGACTTCTGAGGGCATGTGAGTGTCTCCTCCGCACTCAGAATGGGGCTCTGGAGGAAGTCTGGATGAATAAACCTCATCACTTCACTGCCCTCCATTACAGTCCATTACCTCAGAGTTTCTTTATTGTGTTACACCCTCCACCTCGACACACACACACACACACGAACTTCCTCCCCTTCCTCTTCCGAGGGTGCAAAATTCCTAATCTGATCCCCGTGTATAGTATGTCTGGAGAGGATGGTGCATCGTTTTTTAAGTCGAGGACCCTATAGCATGAATTGAGGAAAGAACTCAGTCAATGACCCTGAATCTTGGCATTTTCTTCTTTATAGAAATTTTACACATTTTAAAACAGAAACTTGCCTTTACCAGGGTTCACAGGTGTGAAAAATAAATGCCTATCACATTACCTAGTTCATGGTGTTCAATCAACAAAGTAAAAGTGTTAGTCACTCAGTCGTGTCTGACTCTTTGCGATCAGATGGACTGTAGCCCACCAGGCTCTTCTGTCCATGGGATTTCCCAGGCAAGAATACTAGAGTGGGTTGCCGTTTCCTTTTCCAGGGGAATCTTCCCGACCCAGGGTTCAAACCTGGGTCTCATGTACCACAGGCAGATTTTTTACAATATAAGCCACCAGGGAAGCCCAAACAAAGAATGAAACAAATACTAATATTACAAATGGCAGCTATCATTAGTTTTTTTTTTTTTTTTTTTGCTGCAAAGTTTCCCTGGGTTCTTAGGAAACAGGTCAGGGATCTGGAATTTTCTTTATTCTGTTTCTGGGACCAGCTGTCTCAATTATATACTTTGCCCAAGGGCTGCATATTACAATAGTCCCCGCTCGTCTACAGGGGCTATCTTCCAAGAGCCTCCGTGGATGCCTGAAACTGTGGATAGGACAGACTCTACGTATGTTTTTCCTTATACGTATATACTTATGTTAGAACCTAATTTATAAATTAGGCAGTAAGAGATTAACAAAAATAGCTAATAAAACAATAATTCTGACAATAAACTCTAATAATAACTAAGCACTCATTATGCACTGTGACTGTAAGTTTTGCTGAGGTGTGACAGCAAAGCTAGCATGAATTTTTTTTCTTTCTTCATGATTTGATAAATAGATTTATTCTTAGCAACCTCAGCATATAATTATTTTCCTTCCTTATTAAGTCAAGAACTTTTAGCTTTTCACTTAAAAGAAACACTTTTTATGACTTCTCTTTGGCATAACCAAACTGCCAGTGACTAATCTGGGACCATTATTAAGTAAAAGAAGGGTTACTTGAACATAAGACAGTTCACAATCTATCCAATAACCAAGATAGATACTAAATTACTAAAGGGGCAAGGGGGGTATGTTGGGGGAGGGGACACAAGACAATGGGATGAGTCTCAGGGGTACCCAGGGGAATAGCACAAGATTTATCACACTACTCAGAATGGTGTGAGATTAAAACGGACCAATTATTTACTTCTGGAACTTTTCATTTGGTATTTTCAGGCTGTGCCTGACCCAGGGGAACTGAAACTATGGGAATAAAAATTACTACTGTACATCTACTACTGTTTATAAGTAACAGTGTCAATATATGCTCTTATGGTGAATTTTTGTGTAAAGTTACTTAGGTGAATCCCACCAACTGAACTAGGTAGCTTCATTCCTAATCCCTTCAATCTTGGAAAGGTCACAATAATCCCTGAATATGGTTGGTGGAAAATATCTTCCCTAGAATACTTACTTGGTGCTAAAATATTTTCTATGGGGAATGGAGAATGAGTGGCAGTACATGAACCCATTAACATCATGGTAGAAGCTGGTTCATGAGACTAGATTTAGGAAGTTGGAAACCAAGATAAAAAGTAACAGGTTCTCATGGACGTCCATTGCTTAGTAGGTGGATTTGTAGAGCACAGAGGTGTAACACACCCGGCTTGGCGGAATCTAGCTGTAACACTTTCTTGTTATATGATCTAGCGTCCCTAATGTAATCTCTGTTCCTTCACCTGTGAAAAAAGAGCAATGATACATAACACTGTTGCTGTGAGAATTAAATGTGAAAGGCTTTTTTATTTTTAAGCTGCAGAAGACTTCTGGTAAATATTAATTACTTTTGTTGTTCTGTTGAGCTTCGTGCCTTGTATGCAGTATTCTAGCTTTGATTGAGAAGATAGGTACTCAAGAATCAACTGTATTTCAGATACTATAAATACGAAAACACAGCATTTATAAATAGATGGATGACAGGGTGATTGGTTATATAGGAGCTTGTGGGATGATAGGGGAATCAGATGAATACTTTATGCATCAGTGTGAAAAGAGCTATGAGCAAGCACATAATTTGGGGGCAAAAGCATAGACTGAGGAAAAGATATCCAGAAGACAAGACCTTTGAAGATAAAGTACTACCTAGAAACTAAGGAAAAATAGAGGGTCAGTATAGTAAAGATTTTACATTTTGTGAGCAGTGGCAAAAATCAAGGATATTACATAAAAAAGTAAAATTTCCTACAAATTTTGCATTGATAAAATTTAAAATAATACTAATAAAGTAAGTTTTTTTGTAATTCAGGTCTACCAACAAGGAGAATACAATTCCTTTTTGGGGGAGGTTGATAACATTTCACATAATTAGGGTTCAAAATTAGTTATCTATCTTCAAAACTGATTGTAAAGGTTTATTGGATTTACAAATGATGGTTGGTAAAATGTGTATAAGAATTTATATACTTCATCTTTGAAAATGTCCTTTCAGACATAGGTATCCCTTAGCATCTAACTTCAACTGAATGAGTGTATTCATCTTTTAGAAGGCATTTGTAGAATTCTATTAGAGTCATCTCTTGATATTTGCATTAACTTCCAATAGAATGCTATACAGGATTTCCTTAATTACACATTTAAATGGATTTTGAAATCTGGGAATTTCCTTCACATTTACATCATGTTGGAAAATGTTACTGGAGGTCAGAAGCTATATTCACAACACATGTGTGTGCAAATGGAGATCTCACTCCTTTCTTTAACCTTCAGCAGCCTTGACACTTCAGCAGCCTCAACATTACTTGTGATTAAAACAGTGTTAGTTTTTGTCAAAATGTCTTTATTGTAGTACAAGTTTCTCTGATAGTGTTTACATTTTTACTACCATTAGTTTTAAAACATCTTAGCAGAGTCAACTTCATGTTGTATGGAATTACTATTTTGTTAACATCTTTGAGAACATTCTTGCCTATAGTTTTTAAATGCAGACTATTCATAGTGGCTAGTTCTTCAGTCTGGCTGAGCATTGTCAATATTATAGCTTTAACATCTGTCAGTTCATAAAGAGTCAGAGGAAACTATTCAAAATCGTGTGCCTTGTATTTTAATTGGCTATTGATGCTTCTCTCAATGTCCTCAAGTCTTTACCCAAGAATTCTCACCAATAGACTACTCGTCTAAAAAATTTTTTTCTTCCTCTGTACATGTTTGTTTAGTTAATGTGTCAAACACGATTTAATCACATCACCATGAGTAAACAGGTTTCCTTGAATGGCTAACAAATGTAAATTTTTTGGTTGCAGCTCATTTTAACTCTTCATTTTGGTGAAGAAATTGTACTAAAATGAGATATTTTGTTTTAACTTTTCTAATTGTCCCAACTTCTGCTCTCCTTCAAGTTGGAAATATTGAAATGAGTGCTTGGGCTGGTGGTGTTGAAGTACA
>NW_025091387.1:0-17000 GCF_019320065.1 Cervus canadensis
CCCAAATGACGGGTGTGTGGAGGGTAAGGTCACGCCCACTGGGCAGTGGGGAGACGAGCATTTCCTCCTCGCACTGTGACAGGACAACTGACACGCCCTGGGGGGCCGGCTCACCCCCTCCAGCAGCCCTGCTGGAGAGAGTGGGGGTTGGGGAGACATGGCCTTGGGGTACCTGCACCCACTGGGTTCCACACGTCTGCAAGGCTTGAGGGCCAGTCAATATTTACCTTTGTTTTACCTCACACTGGAGTTACTCTTTGGCCTATTTGATAGAAACAAGTGCCATGATCCAATACTGGATGCCCTGGGTCTTCTGCTTTTCATCCCTGTCCATGGTTTCGGCCATTTCCTGTGAAACGGCCAGAAATGAAAGCTGCTGAGTGCAGGTTACCTTTGTCATTTAGCGACACTACCCCTGGAAGCAGGAAGTGTGAAAGTGTCAGCCGCTCAGCCATGCCCGACTCTTTGCGACCCTACGGACCTTAGCCCACCAGACTCCTCTGTCCATGCAGTTTCCCAGGCAAGGATACTGGAGCGGGTTGCCATTTGTTTTTCCAGGAGAGCTTTCTAACCCAGGGTGCCAACCTGGGTCTCCTGCACTGCAGGCAGGCTCTTTACCATCTGGGTCACCAGAGATTCAACAATAAACAGTTGTGAACATATAGCACAGGGCAGACACTGAGCCACAAGCAGTATAAGCTCTCACTTAACCCTTGCGCCCCAGTGGGGAGGTGGCATTCTCATCTTGGGGCCTCAGGTGAGTGCAGGATTCTGAAGGTGTCCCCATCACCCCGTCAGTGTGGCCTCATCCTCTGGTCCTCAGGGTAGGTTGTGGGGGTCGTGAGGTCTACAGAACAGACATCACTGCGGTCTCTCAGGAAAGCTGGAAACTTCTCTTCAAGCCCTTCATAGCCAGGAGTGCACAACCACCCTTATTTGTTTCTGGGTTGAAAACTTTGACAACTGCAATTGTTTCCAGATCTGGCTGACCATTAGAAGGAACTGTGGAACTTCATTAAAATATGAAGCAACAGCCCCATTGCAAGGGGTCTGTCTCAGTTCTCAGGTAGCCCCCAGCAGTCTGCACCTGGCATGTCATCCCCACCCGCAATGATTCTGAGACTATGGAGTCCCATCCCAAGGTCACAGGTGTGAGGACTTGAACCAAGGCCACAGACACGGAGCCCAGAACCAAGGTCACCTCTGAAACCGACTGAGCCCCTTTGTAACCATTGCCAAAAGCCCCTTGATCATCACCAGCAAGGTTCCTGACCCCAAATTAGGCAAAAATGCCCCTCCTGGTACTCACCCTATAGTGCCCTAACCAATGCCACCCTCCAACAGGAATTTGTCTTGAAGCTCTAAGAACTGGCTGCTAGCCCACAAAAGGCGTCAGCTCTCCCCTGAGCTGGCCCGCTGTTCTGACATGTCCCGTGACTCTCCCTGGTCAGGAGGTTGATCCACTGCATTTGCAGCGCCTTCACTGTTCCTGCTCTCTGTCCTGAATAAACTTACCCCCTTCTGAAATGCTGTGTCTGGACCTCTCCATCCTGCACTCAGACTGCTACAATGACTAGGTGGGCTTGAGAATCCAGGGCTGGAGAGGCCGTGGGGCTGGGGATGGCTCAGCTCTCTGTGCCTTTGTTTCTGTGTCTGTAGAATGGGGACAGAAACAGCGGTTACACCGTCTGAGATGTTCAAAGCACGTTTCGGCGCACACTTGTTGTTGTTCAGTCCCTAAGCCGTGTCTGACTCTTCCAGACTTCCTGGATGACAGCACGCCAGGCTACTCTGTCCTCCACTATTTCCCAGAACTTGATCAAACTCGGTGATGCCATCCAACCATCTCATCCTCAGCTTCCTCCTTCTTTCACCTTCAATCTTTCTCAGCATCACGGTCTTTTCCAATGAGCTGGCTCTTCCCATCAGGTGGCCAAAGTACTGGAGCTTCAGTGTCAGCAGCAGTCCTTCCAATGAATATTCAGGGTTGATTTCCTTTAGGATTGACTGTTTTGATCTCCCTGCAGTCCAAGGGAGTCTCAAGTCTTCTCCAGCACCACAATTCAAAAGTATCAGTTCTTTGGTGCTCCGCCTTCTTTAGGTCCAGCTCTTACATCTGCACATGACTACTTGAGAAACCACAGCTTTGACTATACAGACTTTTGTCGGCTAAATGATGTCTCTGCTTTTTAATACGCTGTCTAGGTTTATCATAGCTTTTCTTCCAAGGAGCAAGCATCTTTTAATTTCATGGCTGCAGTCACCTTTCACAGTGATTTTGGAGCCCAAGAAAATAAAGCCTATCACTGTTTCCATTGTTCCCCCATCTATTTGCCATGAAGTGATGGAACCAGATGCCATGATCTTGGTTTTTTGAATTTTGAGTTTTAAGTCAGCTTTTTCACTCTCGTCTTTCACCCTCATCAAGAGGCTCTTTAGTTCGTCTTTACTTCCCGCCATTAGAGTGGTATCATCTGCATATCTGAGATTGGTATTTTTCCTGGAAACTTTGATTCCAGCTCGTGATTCACCCAGCCCAGCATTTCACATGATATACTCTGCATATAAGTTAAATAAGCAGGGTGACAACATACAGCCTTGTCATACTCCTTTCCCAATTTTGAACCAGTCTGTCGTTCCATGTCCAGTTGTAACTGTTGCTTCTTGACCTGCATACAGGTTTTTCAGAAGGCAGCTAAGGTAGTCTGGTATTCCTATCTCTTGAAGAATTTTCCATGGTTTGTTGTGATCCGCACTATCAAAACCTTTAGCATAGTCAATGAAGCAGATTTGTTTTTTAGAATTCCCTTGCTTTCTCCATGATCCAACAGATGTTGGCAATTTGATCTCTGGTTCCTCTGCCTTTTCTAAACCCAGTTTGTACACCTGGAAGTTCTCGGTCCATGCACTGCTGAAGCCTAGCTTGAAGGATTTTGAGCATAACCTTCCTAGCATGTGAAATGAGTGCAACTATACAGTAGTTTAAACATTCTTTGGTATTGCCCTTCTTTGGGATTGGCATGAAAACTGACCTTGTGTGAACACACATATCACCTTAACCTTCTCAGGACTAAGATTCAAACACTTTAAAATTTAAAATTGCTGCTGATAGTGTGAGTGAAATGGTCCTTTATTAGCTGAATCTTCACGTAAGCATGCCACCCTTCTCTTCCATCAGTTGAGCAGTCTCTGTTCTTTTGTCTTTATGTGGGAGCACAGGAATTTTAAAACTGGAGTTTCCGCTGTTACCCGAGACTCACTGGTGGATGGTCCCCAGTGCTCTCTCTTCAGCTGGGACTCCAGGCACAGACTCTCCTCCGCAGGGAGGCACGCCCTGGAGCGGGGACCCAGGGTTCTCCTGTTCCCTGCCGTGCGTCCCTGAGAGTTCTGCAGACGGCACCCTTCGAGGATGTTCAGCTGGCGGAACTGCTTCCTTGGGAAGCAGCCCGCCCCTGCGACAGAGGGGGCTCTGTCAACACACGCTTCTGTCTACTGGTTGGGAGTGGAAAAGTGAGGCCAGAGTGGAGGATAAAGCAAAGTGCAGGCAGCACTTCTGGGGGGACACGGACCTCTGGAGCCAGGAGCTCGCAGAGCTCAGGAGGCAGGCAGACCAAAGGCAGAGACCTCATGTCCCAAGATGGAGGGAAGAAGGGCCCAACCCCCCGAGGGCTGTTCTTGCTTCCTCTGAACCAACTTGAGTGGGTTTTTCCTTCTTACAACCCAAGAGCACAGGGTAGGGTGGGGTCTGCTGAGGGCTGGGGGACCGAGGAGTCTTTCCAGGTGCAGGCAGGATGTGCAGAGGCAGGCGGGCCCACAGCACCGGGGCGGTAATGCCGAGAAGCCAGGTAGCGAGTGGTCTTTTCCCGGAACACACACGCCTGGCTAGAGACGTGCCATCTGTTCACACTAGGATGATGATGTGCACAACTGTGTGTGTGTGTTGCAGCTGGTCTGTGCCATGGGCACAACTTGGGAGGGGTCCCTTGATCTCCTCTCAGACCCTGGGCTCAATGCAGGGATCAATGTGGGTTTGATCCCTGGGTCAGGACAATCCCCTGGAGTAGAAAATGGCAAACCACCCTAATATTCTCGCCTGGGAAACCCCATGGACAGAGAGGCCTGGTGGGCTACAGTCCATGGGGGTCATAGAGTCAGACACGACTGCACAAGCACACGCATGCGTAAGTGCCTTTGTGGATCCTCTCCCAGTGGACTTAATTCAAGGCCTTCATCGGTGCACATAATGGGCACTTTCTTCCCTTTTGGGGATGGAACTGACCTCTGTTAATCCTAGGAGAATTGGCAAAGGCAATAGGGCAGGCCTCTCCCCCACACTCTAAATGGCACCGACCTAAGCCTCAGGTCCTTCCCTGACAGAAGTGACCCGCAGACACCTGAGGCCTGCAGCGCAGGACAGGGCTGAGGCCTCACTCGGCTCCCCACTGCAGCTGCTCGGGCGGCACCCAGGACGCAACAAGTGACGTTCAATCAAAGTCTGGGGAAGTCCAGGCTCTCTCCCACATTTAGTCCTCGAGGGAGAGGTTCTTCCTTGATGGGGAGACTTGAGATACTTTCTAACTCCTACACCCAATGGGGTACAAATGGAGTATCTTTTAAGTTATTTCATAAAACATATGCTCTCCTTTTAAAATATATGCAGTGTAGCAAGGAATTTCCAAGGTGGCACAGTCCCAAGTGGAAACTAACACCACGGGATATGTAGGAGACATGGGTTTGATCCCTGAGTCGGGAAGAGCCCCTGGAGTAGGAAATGGCAACCCACTCCAGTATTCTTACCTTGAAAATTCCTTGGACAGAGGAGCCTAGCGGGCTTCTGTCCATGGGGTCACATAGAGTCAGACATGACGGAGCATGAGCAAACATACATACACACACACACAAATTCAAATATTCGTCATTATATACTCTCATTATAAAAATATCATCCCTTTCATGATAGAAAGCCATCCTCGGTATCTCTGAGGACTGGTTCCAGGAGCCTCCTTGGATACCAAAATCTGCAGGTGCTCAAGTTCCTTATAAACAAGGGTGAGGTACAATGAACACTGACAAGACAGGTCTGACTGTATGCACACGAAGAGACTCCCCCTTGCCCTCCTCTCTACAGGTTGCCCTGTTAAGAGTTCAGTGCGTTTTGACTTGTTTATATACATGTGTGCTCATGCAGAAATACATATTTCGCTCCGTTTTTAATAGAAATGGGACCTTACTATGAAGACTGTTATGAAACTCGCTTTTTACTCTAGAGAATACTGAGCTATCTCCAGGGCAGTGCATTCATGTGTCTCATTGTTTAACTGTTGCAGACACTCCATAATACAGAGGAGTCAAAGTTTAACCTTTCCTTGTTGACGGATATTTCTCCTAGTTTTCATCCTGCTTAATTTTCAAAAACCAGGTGTATTGAGGGATATTTTATATGCAGTAAATTCCATCCTTTTAAATGTGCAGATTATGTTTTAACAAACTGTCACATAACCACCACCATGATCATAATTTCCACGACTGCAAAAGTTCCCTTATGTCTCTTTGTAGTAAACCTCATGTACCCTCAACCCCAGGCAAATACTGGCCCATTTTTATCCCCGTAGTTTTCCTGTTTCCAGAATGTCATACAGTTGGAAGTATATAGTAAGTACATCACTCCCCACCCCAAGTCCTGCTTCTTTCACTTGGCACAAGGGATCAGAGATTCACCCACATGGCTGCATCACTCAGTCCTTGCTGAGTGAGCTGTATTCATTCACTGTCTACGCTAGTTTATCTAGTCACCAGCTGGTGGACATTCGGGTGGTTTCCAGTTTTTGGCAATTAGGATTAAATCTGTTTAAACATTTGTGTACAGGTGTTTTGTATGCACATATTATTTTCATTTTTCCTGGGCAAATACTTAGGAGTGAGATTGCCGGTTTATAAGGTGGTATGATTAACTTGACCAAAAAATGCCATACTGTTTTTCAGCACCCCTATATAATTCTGTATTCCCATGAGGGATTCCCAAGTGGGAGTCCCAGGTGCTGTGCAGGTCAGTACTTGGTGCTGTCAGGGCTCCAGAAGTTTAGCCATCTTGGTAGGTGTGTAACATTATTTTGTGGTGGTTTTAATTTGCATTTCCCTAATGACCAACAATGTTGAGCAGCTTTTCAAGGGCTTCTTTGTAGCTTCTTGGTGAGGTGTATGTGTAAAGTTACTGCTCACTTTTAAAAACTGGGTTGTTATTATTTGAGAGACCCTTATACAGTCTAGGTATAAGTATTTTATTTGTATTTTGTAAATGTATACTCCTCTACAGGATGTTTTTAATTCTGGCTGCTCCTGGCCCTTGCTGCTGTGAGGGCTCTCTGGCTGCAGCAAGCAGGGGGACGGGGACTCGTCACTGTGATGTGTGGGCCTCAGTGGTTGCGGCACTTGGGCTCAGTAGTTGTTCTGCATGGGCTTAGTTGCCCCAAGGCATGTGGGATCTTCCCAGACCAGGGATCGGACCCGTGTCCCCTGCACTGGCAAGTGGATTCTTAACCGCCGGACCGTCAAGGAAGTCTGTCTATAGAATGTTTAGTCTCCCTTTCAACATCACTGATGAGAAACCGTTACTTATTTCTGAAGTGCTATTAGCAGTTTCATGCTACACTGGTCTCTCTTTGGAGATCCACATGTGCCAATGTTAAGAGAATGCACGGCTGAATGAATGCTCCTTACTGTCTTGGCAGTGTCCTGAGGCTGAGGAGAAGGTCATCAGTGGTCTAGAGGGGGAACTGCGCAGTAGGCTGACTTAAGGAAGGGATTCATTTGAGAACTCTTTTGGAAGCCTAGCATCCCATCGCATGTGACTTTTGCAAAGCTCACCTTTTCTATTTCCACTGAATTAACAAAGATTCCTTAATAGTGTTGACAGACAGCTCAGACACAGCTGTATTCATCCTGTTTCCATCCTCCATTCTCGAGTCCCAATGTTCACTGTTCATGGGCGAGCATGATAGGCTGTGCTTGCCTCTAGAAAGCTCAGGTGTTTTGACTTCACTATTTTTAATTGAAATACATCTGATATAGAAACACTGTCAAGGAATACAACATGATTTGATAATTTATATATTGTGATATAATTGCCAACGAAGTATAGTTAGCTCTTCTATAATGCAATTACTTTTTCTGTTGTGGTATAAGTAAGATCTAGTCTCTGAGCAAGTTTGATGATTATTGTTAATAATACAGCAGTGTTATCTTTACTCATTGTGCTCTTCGGGACTTATTTACTACTAGTTCCAAGTTTGTGTCCTTCAGCAACAACTCTCCTCTCCTATCCCATCCTGAACCTTTGGAAAACACCACTTTTCTGTTTTTATGAGTTTAGCCTTTTTACCTTCCACACGTATGTGACAGCATACACCATTCGCCTTTCTCTGACTTATTTAGCACAATGCTCTCAAGGTCCACCCACGTTGAAAATGGCAGGATTTCCTTCTTCTTCTTTTTTTTTTTTATTTCCTTCTTCTCATGGCTGAATAATATCCCATTGCACAACATACGTATACTACATCTTCTCTATCCATTCATCCACTGATGGGCACTTAACCTGTTTCCATTTCTTGGCTGTTGGGAATAATGTTGCAACAAACATGGGAGTGTGCATATTTCTTTGAAGTCCTGTTTTCATTTCCTTTGGGTATATACACACCCAGAAGTGGGATTTCTAGATCATACGGTAGTTCTATTTTTAACTTTTTGAGGAACCTCAGTATTGTTTCCCATAAGGGCTGAACCAATGTATATTTCTACCAACAGTGCACTCAGGTCCCTTTTCTCCACATTCTCACCAACACTTCTTATCTCTTGCCTTTCTTCAGGACAGCCATTTTAATAGGTGCGAGGTGATAGCTTACTGTGGTTTTGAGTTCCATTTCCCTGATGCTGAGTATTTTTTCATGTACTTGTTGGCCATTTGCATGTCTTCTTCCAGCCACTCCAGATTTTTCACCTGCAAATAGTAAGCCAGGCCAAACACCCACTAGTGGTGGCTAGTCATCACTAAGTGAGGAAAAGGATAAATGAAGAAAGCTCTACTTCAGCCTCAGCTCTTAGGGAGGCCCTCCAGGCCAATTAGGAGTAATGGGCCTCCAAAAAGGAGTCATTTGACCGTATTTATTTCTTATTCCCTGTCTTTATTGATTAGCATTTGCAGTGGCGACAGACAAATGATTGGGACCTCAAACCTCTAACACACAATTCACTGAACGTTGGTTTGAACTGAAGCAACTTAGCACACACACACACACAGATGTTGTAGGGCTGTTGTCAGGATTACATGAGTTGAAAGAAAGTCAAAGTGTTAGTTGCTCAGTTGTGTCCCACTCTTTGCAACCCCATGGGCTGTAGCCCACCAGGCTCCCTGTCCATGGGATTCTCCAGGCAAGAATACTGGAGTGGGTTGCCATGCCCTCCTCCAGGGAATCTTCCCAATCCAGGGATGGAACTGGGTCTCCTGAATTGCATGTTGTAGGGCTGTTGTGAGGATTACACAAGTTATAGGAGTCAAACGCCTAGCAGAGAGTCTGGCACACAGTAAGAGTTCAATAAACAGTTTAAAGTGGAAGCTACAGCATTGAAAAAGTCCTTTTTAATTTAGATGATTTCCAACAAAATCCGATAGAAGCTGTTAATTTTCTTATGATAAACCATCGAAGACTTATACTGTCGGTCTGTCGGGTCTTACATCATGCTACTGTATAATCAATGGTGCTACCTGCTCAAAGGAAAGGAAGTAGGAAGAGGAAAGCATGGGAGTACGTGAAGAAAAGTAATGTTACAAAGTGATCTCTGATCCCTCCTCTTACATACTATGAAAAAGATATTAGGCTTAGGAGCATGCTTTGGACTGTCAAAGCAATGAAAACTGAACCAAACAGATTCTCAGCTTGTCACCTCTTGGACCATCACACAAATGCCAGGGAAAATGGCCATTACACTGAGACGAAAGGCAAGCTTCCAGCAAGTGAAGTCTGGACGAAGGCAGCTGCGTTTCAGCTGGTGCCACAGCTAGTGTCCCCCCGTCACATTCCACTGTGATCCTAGACACCCACGGAGCTCAAGGAGTCCACTCTAACGCTGTGCACCCTACAGGGGTACTTGAATGTAACAGGGATTAAAAGTTAGCAAGAGGAGCTTGACTTTAAAGGAGATAATTGTAACCGTGTCCTGTGGGTCAGGAAGGGCTGGATGTCTGGATTCAGGCAGGGGATGCCAAAGACCACTGGTCGCCACTTTGATCGCCTTTTTCCTGGTCTGGAGGTAAGACAAGGGAGAGTGGGGGGAGACTCATAGGCTTCTGGGAAGGTATACTCTAGCATTCACTTTATCCCCAAAGGGCAGAATTCTCCTAAAGAGGGATTGGTATTCATGATAATATGTTGGGCAGGAAATGGTTCTATAACATGGACATTATCTACTTCTCAGCACTAATTCTTTAAACGAGATAGTATTTCAGAGCATTTAATACATCATCAGGCACTGTTTCCTCTTATTTTCATTAATATGTACCAATGGTGACGAAAACGGCTTCAAAGAAAATGTGATCATCAGGAACAACTGCACCTCTGCTGAAATCCAGGAGAGCTGCTTCTGATACCATAGAGCTAAACTGGTTTACTTTTTTTACTTTACTTTTTTTTTTTTTATTAGTTGGAGGCTAATTACTTCACAACATTTCAGTGGGTTTTGTCATACATTGATATGAATCAGCCATAGATTTACACGTATTCCCCATCCCGATCCCCCCTCCCACCTCCCTCTCCACCCGATTCCTCTGGGTCTTCCCAGTGCACCAGGCCCGAGCACTTGTCTCATGCATCCCACCTGGGCTGGGGATCTGTTTCACCATAGATAGTATACATGCTGTTCTTTTGAAACATCCCACCCTCACCTTCTCCCACAGAGTTCAAAAGTCTGTTCTGTATTTGTGTGTCTCTTTTTCTGTTTTGCATATAGGGTTATCGTTACCATCTTTCTAAATTCCATATATATGTGTTAGTATGCTGTAATGTTCTTTATCTTTCTGGCTTACTTCACTCTGTATAATGGGCTCCAGTTTCATCCATCTCATTAGGACTGATTGAAATGAATTCTTTTTAATGGCTGAGTAATATTCCATGGTGTATATGCACCACAGCTTCCTTATCCATTCATCTGCTGATGGGCATCTAGGTTGCTTCCATGTCCTGGCTATTATAAACAGTGCTGCGATGAACATTGGGGTGCACGTGTCTCTTTCAGATCTGGTTTCCTCAGTGTGTATGCCCAGAAGTGGGATTGCTGGGTCATATGGCAGTTCTATTTCCAGTTTTTTTAAGAAATCTCCACACTGTTTTCCATAGCGGCTGTACTAGTTTGCATTCCCACCAACAGTGTAAGAGGGTTCCCTTTTCTCCACACCCTCTCCAGCATTTATTGCTTGTAGACTTTTGGATAGCAGCCATCCTGACTGGCGTGTAATGGTACCTCATTGTGGTTTTGATTTGCATTTCTCTAATAATGAGTGATGTTGAGCATCTTTTCATGTGTTTGTTAGCCATCTGTATGTCTTCTTTGGAGAAATGTCTGTTTAGTTCTTTGGCCCATTTTTTGATTGGGTCATTTATTTTTCTGGAATTGAGCTGCAGGAGTTGCTTGTATATTTTTGAGATTAATCCTTTGTCTGTTTCTTCATTTGCTATTATTTTCTCCCAATCTGAGGGCTGTCTTTTCACCTTACTTATAGTTTCCTTTGTAGTGCAAAAGCTTTTAAGTTTCATTAGGTCCCATTTGTTTATTTTTGCTTTTATTTCCAATATTCTGGGAGGTGGGTCATAGAGGATCTTGCTGTGATTTATGTCGGAGAGTGTTTTGCCTATGTTCTCCTCTAGGAGTTTTATAGTTTCTGGTCTGACATTTAGATCTTTAATCCATTTTGAGTTTATTTTTGTGTATGGTGTTAGAAAGTGTTCTAGTTTCATTCTTTTACAAGTGGTTGACCAGTTTTCCCAGCACCACTTGTTAAAGAGGTTGTCTTTTTTCCATTGTATATCCTTGCCTCCTTTGTCAAAGATAACATGTCCATAGGTTCGTGGATTTATCTCTGGGCTTTCTATTCTGTTCCATTGATCTATATTTCTGTCTTTGTGTAAACTGGTTTACTTTTTAAAGATATCTCACTTTGGATGCTACTGGTAACATGTGATTTCAAATCTTTTCAATGCCAAGCAACCACAATCTTACTACATTTTGTCAGTTAAAATATCCCCAAAGTGTGTGCACTGGTTGAGTTTAACAATCTCATTGATTGCATATGGCCTTCCTGTTGTCTTATGATGGGACATCTTACCAGGTGTATATCTCCCTCATCAGCCTTCCTCTCTCACCATCTCACAGTGGTTATAAGGGTTTAGGACTTTTGGCTGCCAAAACCATGTTTATCAGAGAAAGAGAGTCCTGAAATAAAAGAAAAAGGGAACCCAGGTGGAAGAGAGAGTCTCCTTCTTGACCAACAGCTGTATTTTTGTACTAAATAAGAAAGCAATTGCAAAAAAATTAATCAGGAATGGCACCAGTCCACCACCTAGTCTACTGAAGAGATAATAAGTATTTAAGAGATAAGATATTGTCAGTGTGATAAGGTGCAAGGTAACTAAAACAAGCTTAACAAGCAAGTTGGCAGAAAATAACCAAAGCACAGCTTTAGATGAGACAAAGTTGCCCTGGCAACTCTACCAGCACAAGTTCTGGCAGGTGCTGTCACTACAAAAACAAAAGGCAGGGGTAGAGGAGACACAGGTCTGCTTCAGAGCAGTGTCATACATCCAAAAAGACAAACTCTGAACAAAGCAAATCACAGGTGCCTAGAATTCTCAGCTATATACAGATAGAGCACACCATTATTTATCTGCTTGCCTACACTGAGGAATTGAGAGGTAATGGAGGGATGTCCCTGGTGGTCCAGTGGTTACAACTTCAATGAAGGGAGTGTGGGTTCAAGGGTTCAATCCCTGCCCGGGGACCTAAGATCCCACATGCCTTGCAGTCAAAAAACCAAAACATAAAACAGAAGCTATAACAAATTCAATAAAGACTTAAAAAAATGGCCCACATAAAAAACAAACAAACAAACAACGCCTTAAAAAAAAAAAAAAGGAAGGTAATGGAGATACAATGTTTGGTTACTGCAGCACAATAAGGCAGGATAAGACAGCTGGAGGTGGGAGAGGGGATGGGACCACCTTCCTTTGTTTTATTTCACTGGGAATCCTAGGACAAAAAATTTGACGCACTGGTACTCAGCTTCAGCATTCTGCTGCTAAAAAATCAAATAGTACAGGAAAATATTTATCTCAGTGGACAGATTATTTCCATGATTTGTTTTAATTACATAACATTAAAAAATTTTGGCATTTGCTGCTTCTTGGTTGTAAGCATACAGAAACAGCTGACAAAATTAACAAGTATAAATAAATTCTTAATTGTGTTTAGTTTGCTAAAGCTTCTTTTGTTTTGGTGATCTTATTCATGGGTATGCTTTTGGATTGTCTAATATATAACATTTTGTGCTATGTAATACCATGGACAGCTATTGTTTTTATTTAAAATTAATTAAAAAGAAAGACAAGAGAAACACTTTCATTCGCCAGGAGCTGACATTAACCTGTTTATCTGTACACATCAACCTTACCCCTACAACCCTCCTTTAGGCGTTAAGCAGCCTTTGCCACACACTAGTCAATATAGGCTCACTGAGTGTGCAGTAAACATCTCTGAGAAGCTTATGATGGGGGATGTATATCCCGAATTGGAAAAGCATTTAATTTCTAATTATTTTAAAAGAAGAAAAGAGGAAAGAAAGAACAACTGACCATGTCTTTTTCCACTTCTCATGTCACTGTCACTGGGGTAAAGTAAGCTAATGATGAAATCTGCTATCTTGAAAAAGAAAAAAAACAAAGCAAAACTGCTACCTTAGTGCACACCCAAATGCTATCCTTTCATTAATACGTGCAAATATGAAACACAACCACCTGTTAAAAAAAAAAAAAAAGACAGCCTTGCTCTTTGACAATTTCAGAATAAGGAACTTTTCTTTAGTTCCTTTTGAGAATTTCTGTAGTTGCCTACTTTTTTTTCCTGCTGTGCCAATCACTTTGGATCTACATCACTTCAACTCTTCCCGCAAAGATGGGGAGTCCTCATTTAGAAAACATTTCCTAATTTTACATTTTAAAGTTAATATTTAAAAAGAAAAACCTTTCAACTCCCCACCCCATCATGAATAATCTGGTTTAATATAAGTATATAAATAAAGATGTTCTTTTTCCTCAAAAATCATTTAAGCAACTTTACAAGAATTATTGTTTAAAAAATTTACCTAGAGAAATGAAAATACCAGTCATTTCCCCCCTATAATAGATGGTGCTCGAGGATTCACGTATCAAGGCTGCCTGCTCAGCTCATCATCCTTTAGTTCTGTTAGGCGGGCTTCGAATCTTCTTAATCACTTTTTTCTTCTACTTGATAATGTCTGTATTCTGGCTTCAGTTCCCATGTGTTTTTGTGGATCCCTTTTACATTTTGAACACCAATTTCCTTTAAGATGTCCTTCAGGTACGACTGAAAAACAGAACCAAAATAACCGTGACAGAGGAGATAAAGAAGGCAGGAAACAAAAATATAAAATAAATGATACACCAAACTACATTTACAAGTAACAAAAATTATGATTCTGAAAGCCCCATTAGATTTCTCTATAATGAATTTCAATAAACTGCCTTTTTGATTATCTGCATACAATACATGATAACTGCACTAAATATGATTATTTGCATTAAAGGGCTTGGAAGTCCTGAATGCCAGCAGCCTTGAGAGCTAAAAAAAAAAAAAAAAAAAAAAGGAGAGTCTAGAAGGAAATACACTAGAAAATTTGCTGGTACTTTTAATTTACACAGTATACCAAGTAAAGAGCCCTCGAGTTCCATGGTATCACTGAGTTCACAGTCAGACAGGGTTATTCTTGGATAGCAAAGAGTCATTTTAGAAGCAGGAGCATATGTTATTTCTCTATGAAGCAAGCACACGACAGGCACCCAGAATTCTCGGTTCTAAGGTGAGTTCTCAAATTTGCTATTGGGTCACTTGCTTTTCTTGTGTAATAGGGTAAATCATTATGTATGTTTAATATTGTTTGTATCACATGGCCAAGGTTGCCTAGACAGAGAAAGGGAGAATAAGATATGTTAAAAACCCTGAGGGCTGCAGTTTTCTTGGGCTTGGGTCCACCAAAGAATAGAAGTGAGAAATGATGGACATCAGAACTCTGTATCATGGTATTTCAGGCACCTGAAAATTCACGTATTACCCAAATGATCACTAGAGGCATGAAAATGATGGCTATGAAAAATGTAGTATCAAACCCCACCTTTGCTTGCCAATGCCCAAGGTGAAAAAGCATTTCACTATAAACCAATATAAATTACAGTACTTCCTTCTTGGGGAAGACAGAAAAGTTAAATATTTAAAACGAATTCCTCCCCCCCACACAACCAACGAGCCAAACAAGAATTTTTGTGTGTATGCTTCACAGAACCAGTTACAGGTACATTACATTGATGGAAGATGTAATAGGATGTAAATTTTTTAATTTATGGAAATGAGGCACTAATTTAAAAAATGGCTGATAACGGCTTGATAATGTTGAAGGCGGTGCCTTTCTCAAGTGTGATGCTAGACTACCTGCATCAGAACTTCATGGGGGCCTGTGAACTAAACCCTACTGTAGGTCGAGTGAATTAAATCTCCGGCGCAAGGCATGGGAAACTGCATTTCACAAGCCCCCTGGAGCCTGACTGAACTAAAGTCCACAGCAACTGCTCAAAAGACTCTTCTGGCTCTAATGCTCTGGGACCTTTTGGTCCTTGCAGCGTTGTTTGGTTTTCTTAGCCTCGCTGTTGCTGGAGAGTGTGTGCTAACCGACATCATGGAACACCACCTCACACTGACTGGTGTGGTGTTCTACAGTTTCAACTTCTATTTCGGGGTCCCTGGTGAGCACTGAAACTACACACAGGTCTCTCAAACAGCCTGGATGGCTCAGCTCTCACTTGAGCGGCTTCCCCACCCCAGCAGGTGGCAGCAATGAATCGATGGAGGCCTGGGCTTCCCCAGGAGGAGGCCTGCCTGCCTGCCTCCCACGCCTTCTGTAGCTGGCTCCAACAAGGGACCCGTGTATATGAGTCAGCGAGTTACTCAAGTAGGCTTCAGACAACCAGGTAATATGCACGCCTGCCATCTGCTGCTTCAGATTGCATAGAAAACATGGGACACTGTTCATAAACGACTTTCTAGTTAAACAGGAATCATAAATGGAAAATGACAGGATGGGCTTCAGTTTTCAGCGTGGGTGCCATGAATGATTTCTTTGTAAAATTCCAAAGAACGGTTTATTGTGAGAATGGCTAGACCCTGGCTGCAAACAATCATACAACTGGGGACACAGTGCAAGGGCTCAAAAATGGAGAGAGCAGGGGCCAGGAGCACTGAAGTTGCCAGACGACACTGTCTTCCCAAGCCTACCATGCCCACGTTATAACCTGGGTACAGAAGATGAAAAGCCTAGAGAGGGTGAAACACAAAATACTGTGTCTTAAGTGTACAAATTCAGTTGCCTTCACTCTCATTTTATTACATTAGTATAATAAAGTTAAGGAGTATTTCTTTTTATATATAAAGATGTCACTCTTTTTTTTTTTTTTTTCCTGTTTTAACAATAAGAATGCCAAGACCTAGTCAGGGGTCCACTGATTTGTCAGTTGACAAGATGGGATCAGGGTCATGGTACAGAACTCTCTTCTGGGGTGGGAGAAGGGGCAGACTTCGGAAGTTTGACAATGTTCCAAACCCCAAACCTAACAGCACTCTACTAGAACCAGCTGATTTACCTTGGCACACAGCGTTAGCAGAGAAAGAAGTAGTAACAACAGAGAAAAGCAAGGTCAGAGAATCCTAGAAGGAAGGACGCAGGGAAAGAACAGTGAGATTACGTAACTTCTCTGTTTAAAATCTTCTCTGACATCCCCCCTGGCCTCCAGGTTAAATTCCAAACCCTCGTGCAGGCACCCACCCAGGTCTGTCTTTTCGCTGTGGCCGGGCACTGGCCACTTCTCGTCCACACGCGCTTGTGCCCGCCCTTCGCCTTCCCTGTAAGGCTTATCCCCTTCCTTCAGGTCAGAACTCCTCATCATTTTAGACGTGGTGCAAATGTCACTTTCTCAGGGGAACCTTCCAGCGGTCCCAGCCCTCGGGTCTACACGTCATGCGGTGTGGACTTCCCGGGAGGGCCCTCACTGCATCAGCGCTGTGTGTGCAGGTCTGGCTCTCCCACCAAAGCCCACGCGGCCGCCGCAGGGCCTGGCTGCTGTCAGAGGCACCGGGCGCACCAGCGCTGAATGAACCGCGGATGCTTCAGAGTTAGAGAGGGGCCAGGAGGGTTTTGCGCTTGTGTGGGGGGTGGTGGTGGTTAGGGGGAAGATCACTTAGAAGGCCCAAGGGAATAAACTCTGCTAACTCTATTTGTTTTCCTTTCTCATCTCACTACCATATAGAGCAATGACCCTGTTTGAGAATAAAAATTGATAAAACTGTATTACCTGAATCTGAATTTACTACTAACATCTGTATTGTGGTGCTAAAATATTATTGAGACAAAGCCAATTGGGGTGGAAATTTTTAAAGGTTTTAGCAGGACTGAAGATTAATTTGTAATCGGACTTCCCTTTAAAAAAATGTGTATCTTCACACTTAGATTTATCTGAGCACCAGGCTGAGTGGTACACAGTCTGTTTTCATCCTCACAGAGTTCACAGTTTAAGATCAGGGTGTATATGGGGGAAGCAAGGGCATGGAAGCAGGCAATCGTAAAGTTAAAGAGAAGCACAGGAACAAGGACATATATGTAGGACATCGTGGGAGCA
>NW_025091388.1:0-4000 GCF_019320065.1 Cervus canadensis
GTTGCCATTTCTTTCTCCGGGGAGTCTTCCCAACCCTGGTGGCTCAGCAGTAAGAATCTGCCTGCCCAGCAGGAGGCATGGGTTCAATCCCTGGTCAGGAAGGGATCAATATGTGTATACTATATATATATATATTTTAAACTTTTAATTTTGTACTGTGTCATAGCTGATTAACAATATTGTGATAGTTTCAGGCGAACAGAGAAGGAACTCAGCCATGTGTACACATGTATCCATTCTCCCCCTGACTCCCCTCCCAACCAGGCTGCTACACATAGAGCTCCATATTCTATACGGTAGGACCTTGTTGGTTATCCCCTTTAAATACAGCAGTGTATACATGTCCATTCCAAACTCCCTAACTACCCTTCCCCCCATTCTTCCTCCTACCCCACAACAGTAAGATGGTTCTCTAAGTCTGAGTCTCTTTCTGTTTTGTAAATAATTTCACTTATATCATTTCTTTTTAAATCCTGCATATAAGGGATGTCATATATTTTTCTTTCTCTGACTTACTTCATTCAGTGTGACATTCTCTGGGTCCATCCATGTGGCCACAAATGGCATTATCTCATTCTTTTTAATGGCTGAGTGATATTCCATTGTATATGTGTACCACATTTTCTTTATTCATTCCTCTGTCAATGGACATTTAGGTTGCTTCCATGTCTTGGCTATTGTAAACAGTGCTTCAGTGAATATTGGGGTGCATATATTCTTTCAGATAATGTTTTTCTCCAGATATATGCATAGCAGTGGCATTGCAGGGTCATATGGTAGCTCTATTTTTAGTTTTTTAAGGAACCTCCATACTGTTCTCCACAGTGGCTACAATTTACATTCCCACCAACAGTGTGGGAGGGTTCCCTTCTCTCCACACTCTCTCCAGCATTTATTGCTTGTGAATTTTTTGATGATAGTCATTCTGGCTGATGGGAGGTGATATTTCATTGTAGTTTTTATTTCTTTATACATTTTTATTTATTTATTTATTTATTTATTTATTTATACACACACATATTCTTTTTCATATTTTTTCCACAGGATACTGACTATGGTTTCCTGTGTTGTATGGTTAAGACCTTATTGTTTATTCATTCTACATATAGTAGTTTGCATCTGATAATCCCAAACTCCCAATCTTTTCCTCCACCACCCCACCCCCCCTTGTAATTGCCAATATTTACGTTTTAGCTGCTGCTCTCAAGAATCAGGAGACTTGGAAGCTCTGGGCCCACGTGTCTGCAGCGCATAGGCCACCCAGAGACAGAGTGCACTGTAGCTGCCCGCAGACCCGTCCTGTCCTGTCTTTTCCAGGACAGAGGGCCTGGGCCGTCCCCCACTACCCTGCGTGGGGGCTGGTTTAAATGGAAGGCAGACCCAGTGGAGGCACTGAGCAAGGTCAGCCTCTTTCTGTTCTCACTTTCGTGATCCACTTTTTTCACTTACCCATCATCACGAAAGCAGTGAGTAACAAAGGAAAAGCAACAGAACAGCAATCAGCTATATTCCGATGGGAAATCTAACCATGACCAGAGGCTGAAGCACTGGGAAGCCAAACCTTGTTCGAACATCTTCTTACCTAACAGTGACAAAGACAGGTTCCCATAGCAACTGGAGCTCTGCACTGGGTGGTGAGTTTTCTCTGCCTGATGCTAACTACTGTGTTCAGAAATCAGGGGAAAAAAAGACAGAGACAGTTGAGCAAAGGTCCACAAGCAGAAAAACTACTTTTTCATGGCCTCTCTTCTGTGGTCAGCTTCCCACTGATCAGAGTGAACAGCTGCTTCCGAATCATGACCTCTGAATCTGGGAGTAGAAAGAGCTCTCTGACCCCCAAACACGAATCACTTTCTCTTCCTCCTTCGTGTTTTGCAACAGCCCTCCCTACACTGTCTTGTGTAGCCCCCACACTGGAAGCAATCACTCAGTCGATGAGCCTTTAATTGAGCTTCTGCTATGTGAACAGAACAAATGTGGTCCCTTTTGCAAGCAAATCACAACAGCTGTGATGGCGGCTCTGAGGGGAAAATGCTGGTGGCTATGAGTGAGCCTCATTCACAATCAAAGAGGCTGAAGTTCTCTGTGAGGAAGGACCATTTACCCTGAGACCAGAGGATGAACAGGAAGAAGCTGGGCTGTGAGCTCTCCCAGAAGCAGAGCAAGTAGAAAGGCACCAAGGTGCACAGAACATGGGCTGCCGGGAATCCCAGTAAACACGGGGGGACAGTGGCCAAGCTGAAACCGGACAGAGTGGCGGGCTGGTTTGTATGGGGCTTTAGAGCCTCAGCAATTATTTTAAGTGCGATGGAAATGCAGTTCAGGATTTCTTACAGAGTTGCTGTATGAAGGAAGATTAGAAAAGAGATCATGACAGGGTGATTTACGTAGTGTCAGGCGAGGTGGAGAAAAGGAAATGATTTGAGATAATTTTTTATGTAGACTTGACAAGCCTCTGTGATGGGAATAGGAGGCCAGGGAAGAGCATTCAAGCTGACTCCTAGAAATTAATTTTTCTAAGGTGTAAAAAGGCTCTTAAATATATGAAAAGATGCTCAACCAGGCTCACAATAAAGGAAATGTAAATTAAAACCACAAGGAGATTCTTTCCATGTCTGGGCAATTGTAAATAATGCCTCTATGAACATAGGGGTGCATGTATCCTTTTGAATTAGAATTTGTCCAGGTATATTCCCAGAAGTATTGATGCTTTTGAACTGTGGTGTTGAAGACTCTTGAGAGTCCCCTGGGCTGCAAGGAGATCCAACCAGTCATCCTAAAGGAGATCAATCCTGGGTGTTCATTGGAGTGACTGATGTTGAAGCTGAAACTCCAATACTTTGGCCACCTCATGCGAAGAGTTGACTCATTTGAAAAGACCCTGATGCTGGGAAAGACTGAACGCAGGAGGAGAAGGGGACGACAGAGGATGAGATGGCTGGATGGCATCACCGACTCAATGGACATGAGTTTGAGTAAACTCTGGGAGTTGGTGATGGACAGGGAGGCCTGGCATGCTCAGTCCAGGGGTTTGCAAAGACTCAGACACAACTGAGCAACTGAACAGAACTGAACTGATTCCCAGGAGTGAAACTGCTGGGTCATACGGGAATTCTAGTTTTAGTTTTTTGAGGAAACTCCATACTGTTTTCTATAGCAGCTGCACCAATTTACATTCCCACCAATAGTGCACAAGGGTTCCCTTTTCTCCACATCCTTGCCAACATTTATTATTTGTAGACTTATTGAACCTAAGGGTCCATCAAAGGATGAATGGATAAAGAGGATGGGGTACATATATACGATGGAACACTGCTGCTGCTGCTGCTGCTAAGTCACTTCAGCCGTGTCCAACCCTGTGAGACCCCATAAGCGGCAGCCCACCAGGCTCCCCTGTCTCTGGGATTCTCCAGGCAAGAACACTGGAGTGGGTTGCCATTTCCTTCTCCAATGTGTGAAAGTGCAAAGTGAAAGTGAAGTCACTCAGTCGTGTCCAACTCGTAGTGACCTGATGGAACACTACTCAGCCATAAAAAGAACAAAATGTTGCCATTTGCAGCAACATGGATGGACTTGGAGGGTATTATGCTGAGTGCAGTAAGTCAGAGAGAGAAAGATAAATATTGTATGATATCACTTATACATGGAATCCAAAAACTACAACAAACTCGTGAGTGTAACACAAAAGAAGCAGACTCACAGAGAGAACAAAGCAGTGGTCCGCAGCTGGGAGAGAGGAGAGACAGTTTAGGGGCAGGGAGTAGGAGGCACAAACTGCTGGGGTAAGACAGGCCCAGGTATGCACTGTACTGCACAGGGGGTGCAGCCTGTATTTTGTAGTCACTGTAGATGAAAAGTAACCGTTAACACCGCATAAAATTTCATGATTTTTTTATTAATTTTTATGGGACCATAGTTGCTTTACAACATTATGTCAGTTTCTGCTATACATCTAAATGGGTCGGTTACGCATACACGCATGTGCCCTCTGTTTCAGATT
>NW_025091389.1:0-13000 GCF_019320065.1 Cervus canadensis
GATCCTGTGCTTTAATCTCTTTATTTTTCGCTCCATACCCATCAGAGTTCCAGCAGGTATTTCCAGGCTTTTTAAAACTGTAGCATTTACAATTTAATCACCAAAAGACAGGCCCTCCGAAGAGTATGTCTTGGAAACTGAGTTTAAATTGTTGACTCCAGGTTGCTGATACTTTAACAGTCAGAAAGCAAATAGAAAAGACAATAAGGAAGACTTCTTTAGAGGAAGTGTCTGATTTGCCCTGATGTTAAAAGGACTCATTTAACTGTGTCATAGAATAACTTCCCAGAAATGCCTGATTATTAGTGAAGATGATGTTTCTGTGTCAGTCTTGTCAGTATAATCTGTTTCTTGCTTTTGCTTCATTGTTGACCTTTTGTTTTTAAGTGGGACCCCATGATTACTACATTACCTGGCTTATACCTGCTGTCAGTTGGAGTGGTCAAACCTGCCAGTTGGATCTTTGGATGGTCAGAACATGTTGTCTGCTCCATTGGAATGCTCCGATTTGTTAACCTTCTCTTCAGTGTTGGCAACTTCTATTTACTGTACTTGCTTCTCCGCAAAGTGCAACCCAGACACAAGGTTTGTTTCCAGAATAATTTAAGTTTATTTACAGGCAGGTCCACAATTATGGTGAATTTATTTTATGAAATTTGGTGGAAAATGTTTTTAACAATATTTGTATATATTTTGTAAAGTTAAAGCAAGTCTTCTACCTACCCCCATTTTAGATGTTTGTGTTTAAATATTTGAAAAACTAATTATAAAATATATAAATTTTCATGAGTTAAGTCAGTTCAGTAAATATTTATTGAGCTTATTCTGTGTGTTAAGCACTGAGACTACAGAGGTAAGTGAAGCAGTCTTTTTCTTATAAAACTTACGTCTTCATTAGGGGAAACAGATGTTACCTGGGCAGTTTTTTATGATTTAAGTATGCAGACCCTGGAGGTGAATTACGTGGGTTTGAATTTTATCCACTATTAATTGCGTTACTTTGGGCAGGTTACCCCTTAGTGACTCCATGTTTTCATTTGTTAAATGGGAAAAATATAGACTCAACCTCACAGGACTATCCTGAAGCATAAAGGAGCTTAATAAATGGAAGGTTCCTAGAATACTGCTGGATATAATAGTAAGGAATCAGTAAATATTAACTATAGTAGTTAGTTTTAACTTAAATGATTTCAGTAGTGTAAATTGTGGGATAACGATAGCTGTAAAATACTACAAGAATACAGAGAAGCAGCCTGACTGGGAAGGAAAGCTGTTGGTTACATTGGGTAAGACTTCACACATCAGGAAGATCATACCCAATCTGAATCTTGATGACAGATAGGGCTGTAGAATAGGAATGAATCCTGACAGACATAGCATAAGCAATTGTAGAAAGACATGGAGCAACAAGATACAGGGAATTGCTATTTGTAACTATAAGATTATAAAGTACAGGGATGTGAGGCTGTAGAAGTAGGTAGGAGAGAAGTCATGGGTATCCTTTTTATGTCATGAAAAGTATTCTAAACTTTATCTAGTAGGTGATGGACAGCCCTTAATTTTAATCAAAGGAATGGCATGATCTGGCTTGGTGATTTAGATTAACTGGAAGATAGAATTCAAGAAAATAAGAGTACTTTCAAATTCTGAAATACATTATCAGGCCAAAAGAAGATGTTTAACTTTAGATGAGCCCCACTATTTTCAGGAAGATCCCTGTAATTTCATCACAAAATAGTAAGATCATTGTGTGTGGTGGTATAAATGTTATATACATATTTAAATTCTCTCTGGTATAGAGTTTTGAGACTGCACTAGAAATTGGTGATGATGGCCAAATGAATGCTCATAGAAGGCTCACTGAAATGGAACCACTTGTGCTGTGTCCCATTCATCTCCATGTTCTCCATAGAATTGAGTTCATAGTCTTGCACACGGTAACTCCTTAACTGTTTGTTGAATGATTCAGTGTAATAGGCAATAGAAGCTTTCACACACATATGTTTTGTTTTATCGGCTTCCAAATTGCTAGGTGTAACTAAAAAGTATCAGAAAGTTCCCTCATAAATATATACTGTATTTTTGCAAAGCCAGGAGTAAGATTAATATTGAATAATTTTATTTATTTAGAACTCAGGCAGTTTTTGGTTTGTTTGTTTGTTTTAGTAAATCTCTCCCTTAGCTCTGCAGGAATAGCCTATTGGTTTTATTGTGAACTGTGTTTTCTCTTTTCATAGGCTGCCTCATGTATCCAGAGGATCTTGTCAACATTAACATTAGCAATATTTCCCACACTCTATTTTTTTAACTTCCTTTATTATACAGAAGCAGGATCCATGTTTTTTACTCTTTTTGCCTACTTGATGTGTCTTTATGGAAATCATAAAACTTCAGCCTTGCTTGGATTTTGTGGCTTCATGTTTCGTCAAACAAATATCATCTGGGCTATCTTCTGTGCAGGAAATGTCATTGCACAAAAGTTAACTGAAGCTTGGAAAACTGAGCTACAGAAGAAGAAAGAAGAGAGGCCTACCCCTATTAAAGGACCATTTTCAGAATTCAGGAAAATTCTTCAGTTTCTTTTGGCTTATTCAATGTCCTTTAAGAACTTGAGTATGCTTTTACTTTTGACTTGGCCCTACATTCTTCTCATGTTTCTATTCTGTGCTTTTGTGGCAGTTAATGGTGGAATTGTTATTGGTGACCGGAGTAGTCATGAAGCCTGTCTACACTTTCCTCAGCTTTTCTACTTTTTCTCTTTTACTCTCTTTTTTTCATTTCCTCACCTGCTGTCTCTTAACAAAATCAGGGCTTTTCTTTGCTTAGTTTGGAAACGGAGAATTCAGTTTTTTGTGATAACTTTAGTCTCTCTATTTTTAGTTTGGAAATTTACTTATGCTCATAAATACCTGCTAGCAGATAATAGACATTATACATTCTATGTGTGGAAAAGAGTTTTTCAAAGATATGAAATTGTGAAATATTTGTTAGTTCCAGTCTATATATTTGCTGGTTGGAGTATTGCCGACTCATTAAAATCAAAGTCGATTTTCTGGAATTTAATGTTTTTCATATGCTTATTTACTGTTACAGTACCTCAGAAGCTGCTAGAATTTCGTTACTTCATTTTACCCTATGTTATTTATAGGCTTAATATACCTCTGCCACCCACATCCAGACTTGTTTGTGAGCTGGGTTGCTATGCAATTGTGAACTTCCTAACATTTTATATCTTTCTGAACAAGACTTTTCAATGGCCTAATAGTCAAGACATTCAGAGGTTCATGTGGTAATATCAGGGATATCTTGAACTTTAAAAATAGACTTATTATTTAAACTATTTCTATAATGAAAACTAAGTAAGAAATTTTGGAATTTCTTTTAGACACTATGGTGACCCTTGGATCACATCAGATTTTTTGTTTTGACTACCAAAATATGTATTTTAAATACACATATTTAAATATGTATTTAAAATATGTATTTTAAATACACACACACATACATATATGTATGTGTATATATATATATGTTTATATATGTGTATATATATATAAACCTGAGGAAGTTAAATGGTAAAGAACTGAAGAAAATTTAAGACTTGCTCCATAAGCTTGAATAATAATGGGGAAAAATTATTTATAGCTATCATATTTCTTTAACACTTTGCCACTCAAAAAGCTTAGAAGCTTTTTATATACAGGTTTAAGAAAACTGAGCATGCTTTATAGTACTAAAACTTATTTATTAATTCTCTTCAGAAAAATTAGCAAAGTCTTTAAAAATATTTGCAATTAGGTAATATTGTTGATTGAAAAATTGTTTAACATTTTAGTAAATCTAATTTTAATCATAAGTAAAATAGACTCACATAGATAAATAAATGTTGTGAAATAGAGGCTTTTCTGTGTTTATCTAGGAATCAAGTGGATTTTTGTTAAAAATCTAGAGATGATGATGTCCTTTCACTGTTCCTAATGTGAAGCATATGATGGCCAAAGATAAATTGTGTTGATGATAATACCTTTTCAATTGGGTTTTCTTTCTGAAATACATTACTGTATTAGTATCCTATGGTGGCCATAACAGATTACCACTAATTTGTTGGCTTAAAAAAATCTTTCACAGATCTGGAGGCTAGATGCCTAAAATTAACGTGTCACCAGTGTTAGCTGCTTTTGGAGGCTCCAAAAGAGAATTCATTCCATGCCTCTCTCTTGCTTTCTGCAGTCCATGGTGTTCCTTTGTTCATAGATGGATTACTCCAGTATCTGCCTCTGTCTTCACATGGCCTTCCTCCCTGTCTTCCTTCTCTTATAATGACAATTCTTTCTCTTTGGATTTAAAGCTCACCCTAATCCAGGATAATTGCATGTCTAGATCTTTAACTTAATTATGTCTGCAAAGACTCTTTCCATATAAGGTCATATTTACAGGGTTCAAGTTCTTTTTGTGGAGCACTTTTTAACCCATCAAACTTACTAAAGGATATTTTTCAATAAGCTTCATAAAACTTGTAGGAAATAATTTCTTTGCTAAGATATTTTAAATAGCATCTTTTCTGAGAGGTTAAAAACAAGTGACTTGCAAAGTCACATAAAAACTAAAGATAGCTGGTATTTGATCCCATTATCCCCCCAAAATAATTAGAATTTAAAGGAAGTTTAGAAATTATTTGATCTAGTCTTATTTTGTAGATTAGGTAACAAATGTTTGGGTATGATTTAAGGGGAGTAATTTTGGATTCTGTGTCTACTATTTGGAGTACATTCATTTGAGTTGTCATTCCCTTACAGAGAAGTATTATTTGGATATGTTAACTTTGACATGTAAACTTAGAACTGTGAATAGAATTCATTTTTTAATCTAGTTTGACATTTGTAAATTTTTCAACTGTGAACTGTTTTCAGTGTTGGATTATGGTTCTCTGGGTTTCAAATAAGGAGTGAATTTGGAAAATACTCTTTATTTGCAAATATAAAATTGTGTACAAGTACAAATTACAAGTGTAGCCCTGAGTAATAAATACAAAGTCTTGTGTTGTACACACTCTTTGGGGCCAATTTGTATTCTATTCAGTGCTTACAAAGTAGATTGACTCTTTAGTTATAACCGACTGTGAGACAAATATTTTTACTGACACTTCTTTTTTTTTCAAATTAGACAAGAAAGCACACTTGAACAAATTATTATTTTATAATGGAGATATGAAGTCAAAATTCCCCCCAAAATATGTAATTTAGGGAAAACAAATTTCTTATCTGATGCCGTCAGTGCAGTGCTTTTAGTTTTTAGGCATATTTCTGAGACAAAAACCTTTTTTCCTCTAATGTAGTCTGGCAATAATGGGGAAATTATTCCACCCCATCAGTTAAGGAAATCATTGTGCTAATTCATTTTTAAGTGGAGAGTCCAAGCTGTTTTAAGAGATCATTTGAAATGCTGTGAATTAAAAGGTATTCTACAGCATTGCTTTTAGGAACATCCTGAAGTTTTATGTATTTTGAATATTTTTCAAGAATTACCAAATAAATATATATGTTTGACATTTTTTTTTAAAACAGACTTAACTGAATTATTGATTAGAAAATAATTCTTAGGGAGGTGATATGTGTATAATTGTGGCTGGATTGCATTATTATTCAGCAGAAACCAATAAAACATTGTAAAGCAATTTTCTTACAATTAAAGAATAAATTTTTTAAAAAGTATTGGTAAGCTATAGAGCCTTTGGGACCTTGCAGTTATTGCTGTTAAAGTCTATAAGTGGGATTATTTTAAAGAATATCATAAAAGGATTTGGTCCCTAAGTTTTTTATGCCCGGTAATACATCTTTTGAACTTTTTCTACCTTATATGAAATTCTGTAGACACAGTGTATTATCTTTATATATCATTAGTAAAGTTCCAATGTCCTGTGTTTCTTCACATATTATTTAAATTTTCTTTTAGTGGATACCTAGAAATCATTTCTCAGAGAAGGCAATGGCACCCCACTCCAGTACTCTTGCCTGGAAAATCCCAGGGACAGAGGAGCCTGGTAGGCTGCAGTCCATGGGGTTGCTAAGAATCAGACTGAGCAACTTCACTTTCACTTTTCACTTTCATGCATTGGAGAAGGCAATGGCAACCCACTCCAGTGTTCTTGCCTGGAGAATCCCAGGGACGGGGGAGCCTGGTGGGATGCCATCTATGGGGTCGCACAGAGTCGGACACGATTGAAGCGACTTAGCAGCAGCAGCAGAAATCTTCTCATGCATCTCCGTATTTAAATTATTTGGAAACATTTATAACTTATTCCTGAGTTTAAGCATAGCATGTCATTTCAGCAAGAGAAATTATATTAGCTTTCTGGTCTCTTCTTAAAGTTATTTCAGGAATGTGCTTAGCCTGTCATAAAGTACCTTAATAAAAGTGACTTAATTCATTTCTAATAAATAAATAGCTTAATGTAGTATATTTCTAGTTTTAGTTTAACCAACACCGGTCTTGACATTTTTTTTTTCTTTATAATTGTCTGAAGACCTGGAAAAGAGAAGAAAAGAAATACTCGATTTTTATTTATACCCTCTAAATAGTGAACTGTTATTTTAGGCTCACTTTGCAGTAAAATATTTCTATAAAGAAGTAAATTCATTAGGTTAGAGAACATTTATTATTTTTAAAATAATTAGAATTTCATTAAAAACACAAAAAACCTCATGCAAATAATAACAAAAAAGTTTTGTTTTTTTTTTAATGGTAATTTAAATACAATTCAGGAAACATGGACTAGAAGAAGCATTTAACATGAGAGTTAGAAATTCAGTATTTGACTGTGGTTTTGGAATCAATAAGGCAGGTTTTTTAGTCTTTGGTCCTCCCTTCAAATGAGAATAACATTTTTCTTAAGTCAGTGCTTGGCATCTATGTAGCCTTATTTCAAAAATAATTCAGTCCCTGCTACATATCCATAAACTTCATAAATGTGTCACAAAATAAACATTGTGTGAATGTATGCTGACTGAAGTTTTTTAGTGTGGAATGAAATGAATATCCTAGAAGTATGATGTGTAACCATAAGCTAACTTCAGGAAATAAATCACATATTTGAAAATGAGACATTCTAACCCTTTTTTGCCTAAGTTCCCTAGTTTTAATTTTTTTTATTTTGTGTTTAATATATGTATTTACTTGAAAATATATGTTGCTTCTATAATAGGATGTGTGTATTCTGTGTTCTCAGCTCAAAACTATTAGTGTGCATTTAAAATAAGAGAAGTAACTATCAACTGTTAAATTATAATAGAATTCTTGATTGTTACAAAACTTTCAAGGGAAGAGACTTCAACCAATTATGAATATTTTATGTTGTATTACTTAAACTGTATTTACTACTTTGGAGATTATTGTTGTTTAGGGTACTGTTTGGGGCTTCCCTGGTAGCTCAGCTGGTAAAGAATCCACCTGCAATGCAGGGGACCCTGGTTCGATTCCTAGGTTGGGAAGTTCCCCTGAAGAAGGGCATGGCAACTCATTCCAATATTCTTGCCTGGAAGAATCCTCATGGACAGAAGAGTCAAACAGAAATCAAATCCTCTCTAGTTGTGTTGTGCCTGGGGGTTCCTCTCTAGTTGTGACGTGGGAATCCTGTCTAGTTGCAGTGTGCAGGGAAGGGGGGCTCCGCTCTAGCTGCAGTTTGTCGGCTCATCTCTATTTGTGGTTGAGGGGGCTCCTCTCTAGTTGTGGTGTGCAGGGGCCTCCTTTCTACATGCGACGTCTGGGTGGGCTTTTCATTAGTTGCAGTGTGTGGGCTCCTCCCTAGATGTGGCAGGGAGCTCCTCTTGAGTTACAGCAGGAACTTGGGGTTCCTCTTGAGTTGCAGTGGGGTGGCTCCTCTCCAGTAATAGTGTGCAGGTGGCTACTGTCTAATTGAATCTGGGGATCCTCTCTAGTTGTGGTAGTTGTTCAACTCTAGATGTGACAATTGGGCTCCTCTCTAGATGTGATGTGTTGGGGTGCTCCTCTCTAGTTGCACTGTGCCTGGGGGGTCCTCTAGTTGTGGTATGGGAAATCCTGTCTAGTTGTGATGGGGGGGAAGGGGGGTTCCTCTCTAGTTGCAGTTTGTCGGCTCATCTCTATTTGTGGTTGGGGGGACTCCTCTCTAGTAGTGGTGGGGGGCTCCTCTCTAGTTGTGATGTTCAGGGGCCTCCTTTCTACATGTGTCCAGGTAGGCTTTTCACTGCACTCCTCTTGAGTTACTTCAGTGGGCTTATCTCCATTTGCAGCAGAGTGACTCCTTTCTAGGTGTGATGTGTCCTGGGAGCTCCTTTCTAGTTATGGTGGGGTGATCCTCTCCAGCTCTCGGGGGGGAGCTCCTCTGTCTTTGTGGTCGGGGTCTCCTCTCATGTTATAGCAAAGGGCTCAAGTTGCGCCAGATTCTCGATTCCTCTCGAGTTGTGGCGGGGGCCTTGGGGTTCCTCTCAAGTTGCAGCGGGGGACTAAGGGTTTCTCTCAAGTTGTGGAGGGACTCGGGGTTCCTTTGAGTTGTGGTAGGGCCTCCTTTCGAGTTGTCTTGGGGTGACTCCTCTCTAGCAGCGATGTGCAGGTGGCTACTCTAGCTGCACTATGGGGCTCCTCTCCTGATGGTGTGGGGGTCAACTCTTAGTTGTGGTGGGTGAGTTCCTTTCTAGTTGTGGTATGAAGGTGCCTCTCTAGTAGTTGTGGTGAGGGGACTCTTCTCTAGTTGTAGTATGGGGGGGGCACCTCTAGATTTGCAGTGGAGTGTTCCTCTTGAATTGTGGTGAGGGGTTCCTTTCTGATAGAGATGTGCAGGGGCATTCCTTCCCAGTTGCGATGTGCAGGAAGCTACTCTATTTGTGGCAGGGGGCCTTCTCTTTAGTTGTGGTGTGGAGGGCTCCTCTCTAGTTGTGGCAGGGGGCTTCTGTCTAATTGTGATGTGTGGGTGAGCTCCTCTCTAGTAACGATGTTCATGGGGGCTACTCTCTAGTTGCGGCTTGGGTTCTACTCTCGAGTTGTGCTGAGGTTGCTCCTGTGTGTTTGTGGTGGGGGGCTCCACTCAAGTTGTGGCTGGAGGCTCCTCTCTGTTTGCGGCAGAGGTGATCCTCTGTAGGTGCGATGTCCCAAAGGTTCCTCTCTAGTTGTGGCGGGGTGACATTCTCTAGTTTTGGCGCGTGGGTGCCTCTCTCACTGTGGCTGTGGGCTTCTCTCAAGTTGCGTCATAGGCCTCCTCTCAAGTTGCAGTGTGCGGGCTCCTCTCTAGTTGTTGGGGGGAGGGGGGCGTCTCCGCTCTAGTTGTGGAGGGTAGGGGGCTCCTCTCTAGTTGTGGCAGGGCCTCAAGTCTCTAGTTGTGTCGGTGGGCTCCTCTCTAGTTGTGTTGGGCATGGGTATTCCTCAATAGTTGCTGTGTGCATGGAGGCTCTTCAGATGTGGTGTGCAGGCTCCTCTCTAGTTGTGGGGGGCTCCTCTCGTTGCAATGGAGAGTCAACTCTCTAGTTGTTTGGGGGGACACCTCTCAAAATTTGGCAGTGAAATTTCCTTTCTAGTTGCATTGTACTAGGGGTTCCTCTCTAATTATGGTGGAGTGGCTCCTTCAAGTTTTTTCAGTAGTTCCTCTCTAGCTGCAATGAGCAAGGGGCTACTCTAGTTGTGGCGGGGGCCTCCACTCTAGCTTTATCAGGGGGGGCTCATCTCTAGTTGCATTGAACTAGGAGCTCCTCTCTAGTTGTGGCGGTGGGCCTCCTTTGAGTTGTTGCAGTGGTCACTTTCTAGTTGCAATGGGCGAGGGGTTACTCTCTAGTTGTGGTGGGGTTCAACGCTCTAGTTGTGGTGGGTGGTCAACACTCCAGTTGTGGTGGGGGGCTCCTCTCTAGTTGCACTGGGCAGGGATAGCCCTCAGTAATTGCAATGTGTGGTGGGGCTCTTCTCCAGACGTGGTGTGTGGGTTCCTCTCTAGTTGTGGCAGGCTGCACTTCTCTAATTGTGTCTGGGTGCTCCTCTCTTTTAGTGATGTGTGCTTGGGCTCCTCTCTTGTGGTGGCACGGTGACCTTCTCTAGTTGTGGTGGAGAGCTCCTCTTGAGTTGTGGCAGGTGACTCGGGGCTCCTCTCGAGTTGCAGTGGTGCTTCCTCTCGGGTCATGGTGGGGATGGGTCTGCGGGGTGGACAGTCCTGTCTACTTTTGGCACTGGGGGCTCCTCACTAGTTTTCATGGGTTTGGTCCTCTCTAGTTTTCAGGGGCTCCTCTCAAGTTACTTCAGTGGGCTTGTCTCTATTTGCGGCAGAGTGACTCCTTTCTAGGTGCAGTGTCCTACAGGCTCTTCTCTAGTTGTGGCAGGGGTATCCTCTCCAGCCCTGGCAGGGAAGCTCATCTGTCTTTGTGGCTGGGGGCTCCTCTCGAGTTGCGGTGGACCCTCCTCTCAAGTTGTGTTGGGGCGACTCCTCTCTAGCAGCGATGTGCAGGGTGATTCCTGTCTAGTTGCAATGTGCCAGTGGCACATAGTTGCGGCATAAGGCTCTTCTCTAGTTTCAGCGGGGGTCAACTCTGTAGTTGTGGTGGGTTGGATTCTCTCTAGTTGTGGTGTGCTGTCTCCTCTCTAGTTGTGGTGGGAGGTTCATCTTTATGTGCGTCAGAGAGGCTCCTGTCTAGGTGCGATGTCCAACGGCTACTCTCTTGTTGTGGCCAATGGCTTCTCTCGAGCTGTGGCAGGGGACTGGGGCACCTCTCAAGTTCTGGGGATGCCTCCTCTCAGCTTGGGGTGTGGATGGCTCTGCGAGGGAGGTCTGTCTACTTTTGGTGCTAGGGGTTCCTCACTAATAATGGGGTTGCTTCTCTCTAGTTTTCAATGAGATTTATATGAAAATAACTTTTAAAGCTTTGAAAATGCAGATTTGTTAGTCCAACTTCATCCTCTCTATACTCAGAAACCACACATTGTAAGTACAAGCTGGGAGGACCTCTGTGGAAGTAATTCACAGGAGCTTGATAACGTGACAGTGTCGGCAGGATGTGATGAACTCCATGGCAGACAAGTGTGTGTGAGTGACTGGTTGTCTTGGAGATGAGATATTCAAGGCCACATAGGAACACAGTTAAGACATTGTCTTGACAGGCCTTCCCAACAGGGCAATTCCTAAATGACAGACTCTGAAGAATACGTAGTCTGTTCCTGGGAACCACACCAAGGTCTCCCCATCAGATGTTTGTTTACATAACGAATCATTGCCTGAGATACTGAACCACCCTGAATCCTTGACATGCTGTTTTTGTACAATATAGAAACTCACAAGGGTTGTCTTACAGGACTGTACAAGCCACCTAAAATATTTTAGCAGGTTCAAGGCCACTTCAGCTTTCACCTGACTCATTCTTTTTAGAGAGAGAGGTCTGTTTTTAAGGTAGGGTTTAAATGGGGCATGAGACCAGAATCTCTTTTTTCGTGGGGTTTTTTTAATTATTGGAGTGTAATTGCCTTACAGTGTTCTGTTCATTTCTACTGTACAGCAAAGTGAATCAGCTGTGTATATGACTCTATCCCCTCTATTTTTGGATTTCCTTCTCATTTTGGTCACCAAGGGGGACAGAGGGGTGGAATGATTGGGAAGTTTGGAATTGTCATATATACACTATTGATATTATGAATAAAATAGATAATTAACAAGAACATACTGTACAGCACAGAATCTTTTTTAAAAATTTTCTTTATTTGTTTATGGCTGTGCTGGGTCTTCATTGCTGTGTGGGTTTTTTTCTAGTTGTGATGCAGGGTGACTTCTCTTGTCGTGGCTCCGGGCTCCAGAGCACAGGCTCAATAGCTGTGGCACAGGCCTAGTTTGCTCTGCAGAATGTGGGATCTTCCCAGACCAGGGATCGAACTCATGTCTCCTGCATTGCCAGCTGGATTCTTTACCTCTGAGCCCCCAGGGAAACCCTCAGAATCTTTTCCAAATACTCTTCTCTCGGCCATTAACACACTCTGGCAATCATATTGATACACTTTTAAATAAATTTGAGTTTCTTTTTCTTTGAGTAAGGGAAGTTAATAACCGATTCAAATATTTTCTAAAGTTAGGTTTTAAATTTCACATTCATGTATCCCAGGAGGTAGGCAGGACTTTCTAATATATGACAGTAAGGGTCAATCACACTTAAGTTCATGTTTAATCATAATATGCTTACATTGTGGAAATGTGCATAAATTACTAATTATAGCTTATTAAATTTTTACAAATGGCAACCCACAGCACTATTCTTTCCTGGAGAATCCCATGAACAGATGAGCCTGGCAGGCTACAGTCCATGGTGTTGCAAAGAGTCAAACACAACTGAGTGACTAACACTTTCAACTTTTCTCAAGCAAAAAAAAATCTAGGTATCTTTTGTTCATACTCTCATAAATTGACTGTCTTGTTAAGATCTGTTGGGACTGTACCTTGGTCTTCATGGTCTGAATTTCTGCGGCTTCTTCTCAAATACCTCCATCTATCTCCAGAGCTACTCCTGGTCTCTACTAAAAATTTGCTCCCCCCGCCCACTTTTGGCAGGAGCAAGCCTACATCTTTAAGTTAAAGGGTCCAGAGATCTCAAGCCAGGCTCCTCAAGAAGTTTATAGTGACTTTTTCAGGGGCCATAATCCTAATCCCAGAACACCAACCAAGATGACGATTCATCCAGGAGACTACTTCTCCAGAAGACCCAGGAAGCTGGCTCCCAGTATCAGAGACGGGTTGTCCTCTTTCGGCCTGCTCTCCTGTGTTCTCTCCTTGTGTCCTTACTTTCTTCTTCACTTACTTAAGAATCTAGATTATTAACAGATACTCAAGCCTCTTATCTACAATGTGTATATGTTTTCCATCTTAATTTTTCTTTCAGTGCTTTGAGTCACTCCCTTGTGTGTCTTTTGACTAAGATGCACGTTCGGTATAATTATTGTGTTTACTTGTGTTCCTTTGAATGACAACCAGCTTCCTCTGAGGCTAGTTCTTTGCAATAAGAAAGGTGAT
>NW_025091390.1:0-6346 GCF_019320065.1 Cervus canadensis
TTTTCACTCTCCTCTTTCACTTTCGTCAAGAGGATCTTTAGTTCTTCTTCATTTTCTTCCATAAGGGTGGTGTAACCTGCATATCTGAGGTTATTGATATTCCTCCCAGCAATCTTGATTCCAGCTTGTGCTTCCTCCAGCCCAGCGTTTCTCATGATGTGTTCTGCATATAAGTTAAATAAGCAGGGTAACAATATAGAGTCTCGATGTACTACTTTCCCCGATTTGGAACCAGCCTGTCATTCCATGTCCAGTTCTAACTGTTGCTTCCTGACCTACATACAGATTTCTCAAGAGGCAGGTCAGGTGGTCTGGTATTCCCATCTCTTGAAGAATTTTCCACAGTTTTTTGTGATCCACACAGTCAAAGGCTTTGGCATAGTCCATAAAGCAGAAATAGATGTTTTTCTGAAACTCTCTTGCTTTTTCAATGATCCAGCAGATCTTGGCAATTTGATCTCTGGTTCCTCTGCCTTTTCTAAAACCAGCTTGAACCTCTGGAAGTTCACAGTTCATGTATTGCTGAAGCCAGGCTTGGAGAATTTTGGTCATTACTTTACTAGCGTGTGAGATGAATGCAATTGTGCTGTAGTTTGAGCATTCTTTGGCATTGCCTTTCTTTGGGAAAGAAAGTCCCAAAACCACCAGGGAAGTCCCTAGTATAGAATAATCTCTAATATATCAAGTAATAGAAAACAGATGCAGAACAGTGTGTATATTATGCTAACCTTTGTATTTAAAAAGTTAAAAATATATTTGCAAGTACATATACATGTATTTGGAGAAGGAAATGGCAGCCCACTCCAGTAGTCTTGCCTGGAGAATTCCATGGATGGAGCAGCCTGGTGGGCTGCTGTCCATGGGGTCGCACAGAGTCGAACACGACTGAAGGACTTAGCATGCATGCATACATGCATTTATGTTTTAAAAACATCTATGGAATGGTCCACATAAAATTGATACCAATCATTTGTCCCACATCTGCCCTGAATGTAGATGATTTGGAGACAAAAACATGAGATAGACTATTTACCATATACCCTCTGGGCTTTCTTTGAATTTTGCTCTTTTTTTTTTTTTTTTTAAGCCACTTTGGTATAATGCCTAGCCAAGTCATTACACTTTATCCCCTTTGAAATTATTTAACTTCTGTTTTATTGCATACCATTATTAAAATGCAAAGACTCAATATTAGCAGAACTTTGATTAGCATTTCTTTAAAAGTTCTTTGCAATACTTTTCCTGCACACTTTCACTTAAGTAAGCAAATCTTTTGATGTGCATCAGTTCATTTCAGTCACCCAGTTGTGTCTGACTCTTCACAACCCCATGGTCCACAGCACCCTAGGCTCCCCTGTCCATCACCAACTCCTGGAATCTACTCAAATTCATCTCCGTGGAGCTGGTGATGCCATTCAACCATCTCATCCTCCTTCGGCCCCTTCTCCTCCTGCCCTCAATCTTTCCCAGCATCAGGGTTTTGTCAAATGAGTCAGCTCTTAGCATCAGGTGGCCAAAGTATTGGAGTTTCAGCTTCAACATCAGTCCTTCCAATGAACGCTCAGGACTGATCTCCTTTAGGATGGACTGGTTGGATCTCCTTGCAGTCCAAGGGACTCTCAAGAGTCTTCTCCAACACCACAGTTCAGAAGCATCAGTTCTTCAGTGCTCAGCCTTCTTTATAGTCCAACTCTCATATCCATACATGACTACTGGAAAAACCATAACCTTGACTAGACGGACCTTTGTTGGCAAAGTAATGTCTCTGCTTTTTAATATGCTATCTATGTTGGTCATAACTTTCCTTCCAAGGAGTAAGTGTCTTTTAATTTCATGGCTGCAGTCACCATTCGCAGTGATTTTGGAGCCCCCCAAAATAAAGTCTGCCACTGTTTCCACCATTTCCCCATCTATTTGCCATGAAGTGATGGGACCAGATGCCATGATCTTAGTTTTCTGAATGTTGAGCTTTAAGCCAACTTTTTCACTCTCCTCTTTCACTTTCATCATGTAGATAGACTTTAGCTAAATAAAGTACTAGTAAACCCAAGAGAACAAATGACATCATCAATAACAGAGAGATAACAGGAAAATTTAGGTCTCTTAAGTGCAGGAATATTTCATGGCATCAGATAATTATATCCTCCAACCTTTAAATATAATGACTATCATTAGACCATAGTCAATTAAAGGAAGACAACTTTTCATCCCATATCGATGTTATGATATACACAGTTAGCTGAAACTTTTACCTCTTTAAATATTTAATAAATATTTCTTAGATCTTTGGGAAAATATTCAGCCAGTTCAACTGTACCAACTATTATTGATTTTGCACTCTTGGCTGGCCTCCTTTCCAACTCCACTGACCACAAAAGCAAGTTGCTTGAAGGTGTGTGTTCTCTAACTTCCCGTCTAGCCATTCCTGCCTTTATGTCACCTTCTGTTTCCTTTTCATAAATTATTAGTGTCATATTATACTACAGGAATTTAAACAGCCCATGAGATACTGTTATTTGTAGTAGCTTTCCATAGGATAGGAGTAGTGACTCTAAAATTCTTATTTAGTCTATCTTGTACGTATAGGATTACAAAGTCTTATATATCTCTGTGCTGTGTTTAGTTGCTCAGTCGTGTCTGACTCTGCAACCACATGGACCATTCATAGCCCTCCAGGATCCTCTCTTCATGGGGATTCTCCAGGCAAGAATACTGGAGTGGGTGGGGGGCGGTCCTAAGATGGCAGATGAATAGGACGGGGAGACCACTTTCTCCCCCACAAATTCATCAAAAGAACATTTGAACACTGAGCAAATTCCACAAAACAACTTCTGAACGTTGGAAGAGGACATCAGGCACCCAGAAAAGTAGCCCATTGTCTTCAAAAGGAAGTAGGACAAAATATAAAAGATAAAAAGAGAGACAAAAGAGTTAGGGACAGAGATCCATCCTGGGAAGGGAGTCTTAAAAGAGGAGAAGTTTCCAAACACCAGGAAACCCTGTCACTGGCGGGTCTGTGGGGAGTTTTGGAATCTCAGAGGGCAACATAACTGGGAGAATAAATAAATAAATAAATAAATAAATAAAACCCACAGGTTACGTGCCTAATGGCAACTCCCAGCAGAGAAGTACCCCAGATGCTCGCATCCGCCACCAGCAAGCGGGGCCTCAACAGGGAGAAGCGGGCTGCATTGCTTAGGGTAAGGACTGGGCCTGAATGCCCTGAGGGCAATATGAGGGAGCTAATGTGAGATAGCAACCTAAACTGTGGGATGGCCAGAGAGAGAGAGGGGAAAAAGAGAGAGAGAGAGAGAGAACTATCCCGGGAAAAGCCCTGACCTAAGGCACTGCTGGGCCGCTCACAGAACAAAAGACTGAGCGAATACCAGAGGAGAGCTAGCAGGCTGTGGACCGGCCCATCTCCCACCAGAGGCAGGGGGCAGGCGGGGCCCAACCAGAGCCGGAAAGGGACAAACTTGGCCCCAGAGACGGCATCCCCTACCAAACTGCAAACAGGCTTCCAGTTTCTAACCAAGACTTCCTGGGATTCTGGACAGTTGACATCCACTGGGAGGGTCACAGCCAGAGATCAGCTCCCCAGAAGAGACACACGGCACACCAGAGATGGGCATGCCTGCTGCCACCCAGGGAACCAAGAGGCCAAGACCAGGGAGGTGATAAGATGCACTGGCTCCCTGAGAAGACTGCACTTGCCAAGCACCTGGTTGCCTGAGCTGCTCAGACCTGGGAAGGGCACAAAAATGCAGGCCCAACTGAGTCTGTGCCTTTGTGGACTGCCGGAGAACCTGAACCTGAGTGGCTTAGACCCGGGAAGTGCACGCAATGCAGGGCCCGCTCCCTGCAGAGCAACCTGGAGCCTGAGCAGTGTAGACCGGGAAAGCACACATGCCGTGAGCGGGGGCAAACCCAGTGTGGCCGAGACACTGTGAGCACTCCCCACGCACGCCAGTGATATTGTCTGCAGCGCCCCTCCCTCCCCACAGCACGACTGAACAAGTGAGCCTAGACAAGAGACCACCTCCATCCCCTTGTGTCAGGGTGGAAATTAGACACTGAAGAGACCTGCAAACAGAAGCCAAATAAACAGTGGGAACTGCTTTGGAAGTGACAGGTGGAACTGATTAAAATCCCTGTCGTTAACACCGACTACATTGGAAAGGGCCTATAGATCTTGAGAAGTATAAGCTGGAACAAGGAACTCTCTGAATCTGAACTGACCCCACACTGCCCGCAACAGCTCCAGAGAAATTCCTAGATGTATTTTTACTATTATCATTTATTTTTTCTTTTTTTCTTCTTTTTAAAGTCCTTTATTACTCCTTTAATTTTCATTTTTATAACCTACTATTAACTTGCAAAAAAAGACCCTATTTTTAAAGCAAACTTCATATATATTTCTTATACTTTTTGTGATTTTGTTTGGCTTTCTTTAATATTGTATTTTTGAGAGTCTAACCTCTATTCTAGATTTTTAATCTTTGCTTTTTGGTATTTGTAATCAATTTTGTACCTTTAAGAATCCAGTCTTCAGTACCCATTTTTATTTAGGAGTGTGATTACTGGCTTGATTATTCTATCCCCTTTTGACTCTCCTTTTTCTCCCCCAGGTCACCTGTATCTCCTCCATCTCCCCTCTCTTCTCTACCCAACTCTGTGAATCTCTGTGTGTGTTCCAGGCTGTTGAGAACACTTAGGGAACAGAGTACTGCCTAGATCTATCTCTCTCCTTTTGATTCCCCCTTCTATCCTCCTGCTCACCTCAATCCCCTTCCTCCCTCTTTTCTTCTCTGTGTAACTCTGTGAACCTCTCTGAGGGTTCCAGGCTGTGGAGAGCACATAGGAAATTGTTTACTGGCTAGATTGCTCTCTCATCTTTTGATTCCCCCTCTTCTCATCCTGGTCACCTCTATCTCCCTCCTCCCTCTTCTCTTTGCCATGTAACTCTGTGAACCTCTCTGGGTGTCCCTCACTGTGGAGAATCTTTTCACCATTAACCTAGAAGTTTTATCATCAGTGCTGTATGGATGGAGAAGTCTTGAGGCTACTGTAAGAACAAGACTGAAAACCAGAGGCAAGAGGCTTAAGCCCAAAACCTGAGAACACCAGACAACTCCTGGCTCCAGGGAACATTAATCAATAAGAGATCATCCAAAAATCTCCATACCTGCACTGAAACCAAGCACCATCCAAGGGCCAACAAGCTCCAGAGCAAGACACACCAGGCAAATTCTCCAGCAACACAGGAACATAGCCCTGAGCTTCAATATACAAGCTGCACAAAGTCACACCAAACACCTATAGACCCATCTCAAAACTCACTACTGGACACTTCATTGCACTCCAGAGAGAAGAAATTCAGCTCCACCCACCAGAACACTGATGCAAGCTTCCCTAACCAGGAAACCTTGACAAGCCACTCGTCCAACCCCAAGCACAGGGAGGAACCTCTGCAATAAAGAGGAACCACAGACTGCAAGAATACAGAAAGGCCACCCCAAACACAGCAATCCAAACAAGATGAAAAGGCAGAGAAATACTCAGCAGGTGAAGGAACATGGTAAATGCCCACCAAACCAAACAAAAGAGGAGAAGATAGGGAGTCTAACTGAAAAAGAATTCAGAATAATGATACTAAAAGCGATCCAAAATCTTGAAAACAAAATGGAGTTACAGATAAATAGCCTGGAGACAAGGATTGAGAAGATGCAAGAAATGTTAAACAAGGACCTAGAAGAAAGAAAAAAGAGTCAATCAATAATGAATAATGCAATAAATGAGATCAAAAACACTCTGGAGGGAACCAACAGTAGAATAACGGAGGCAGAAGATAGAATAAGTGAGGTAGAAGATAGAATGGTAGAAATAAATGAAGCAGAGAGGAAAAGAGAAAAAAGAATTAAAAGAAACGAGGACAACTTCAGGGACCTCTGGGACAATGTGAAACGCCCCAACATTCGAATCATAGGAGTCCCAGAAGAAGAAGACAAAAATAAAGGCCATGAGAAGATACTCAAGGAGATAATAGTTGAAAGTTCAGTTCAGTCGCTCAGTCGTGTCCGACTCTTTGCGACCCCATGAATCGCAGCACGCCAGGCTTCCCTGTCCACCGCAAACTCCTGGAGTCTACTCAAACTCATGCCCATCGAGTCGGTGATACCATCCAGCCATCTCATCCTCTGTCGTCCCCTTCTCCTCCTGCCCCCAATCCCTCCCAGCATCAGGGTCTTTTCCAATGAGTCAACTCTTCACATGAGGTAGCCAAAGTATTGGAGTTTCAGCTTCAGCATCAGTCCTTCCAATGAACACCCAGGACTTATCTCCTTCA
>NW_025091390.1:8180-18975 GCF_019320065.1 Cervus canadensis
TCCATTTCTTCCAAGTTGTCCATTTTATTGGCATAGAGCTGCTGGTAGTAGTCTCTTATGATCCTTTCTATTTCAGTGTTGTCTGTCGTGATCTCTCCATTTTCATTTCTAATTTTTTTGATTTGGTTCTTCTCCTTTTGTTTCTTGATGAATCTGGCTAACGGTTTGTCAATTTTATTTACCTTTTCAAAAAACCAGCTTTTAGCTTTGTTGATTTTTGCTATGGTCTCTTTAGTTTATTTTGCATTTATTTCTGCCCTAATTTTAAAGATTTCTTTCCTTCTACTTAACCTGGGGGTTCTTTAAATGTTCTCTTTTCTAGTTCGCTTTTAGGTTAAGAGTTACGGTTATTTATTTGACTTTTTTTTCTATTTCTTGATGTAAGCCTGTAATGCTATGAACCTTCCCCTAAGCACTGCTTTTACAGTGTCCCATAGGTTTTGGGTTGTTGTGTTTTCATTTTCATTCATTTCTATGCATATTTTGATTTCTTTTTTGATTTCTTCTATGATTTGTTGGTTATTCATAAGCGTGTTATTTAGCCTCCATATGTTTGCATTTTTAATAGTTTTTTTCCTGTAATTGAGATTTAATCTTAGTGCATTGTGGTCAGAAAAGATGACTGGAAGGATTTCAATTTTTTGAAATTTACCACCACAAAGACATATTAGTTACTATAACCTGTTTCAAGATCCTCTGTAGAGGATGCTCATGGCTTTTCTTATTCCAACATAATTTTGTCTCAATAATCCTTAAAGTGGAGCTTCCCAGGTTGCATTAATGGTACAGAATTCACCTGCCAATGCAGGAGTCACAAGTGACATGGGTTCTATCCTTGAGTGGGGAAGAGCCCCTGGAGAAGAAAATGGCAATCAATCCAGTGTTCTTGCCTGGGGAATCCCATGGACAGACGAGCCTGGTGAGCCTCAGTCCATGGGATCACAGAGTTGGACACAACTGAGCTGAGTGACTAATGCTTCACAACCTCACAGGAATTTGACTCCTAACTGTTCCTGAGTTTTCTACTCTTTTATAAGACAAACAGCTTCTCAGTGGTAGTGAAAGTGAAACTTGTTCAGTTGTACCTGGCTCTTTGTGACCCCATGCAGTATACAGTCCATGGAATTCTCCAGGCCAGAATACAGGAGTGGCTAGCCTTCTCCAGGAGATCTTCCCAACTCAGGGATCGAACCCAGGTGTCCCGCCTTGCAGGCGGATTCTTTACCAGCTGAGCCACCAGGGAATCCCAAGAATACTGGAATGGGTAGCCTATTCCTTCTCCAGTGGATCTTCCCTAACCAGGAATCAAACCCAGGTCTCCTGCATTGCAGGCACATTCTTTACCAGCTGCGCTACCAGGGAAACCCTCTCAATGTTAGGGTATATGGTAAACCCAGGAAAACCCATGCAAATCAGCTCATTGTATCACAAATATGTATCTCATGAATACTGATTGACTGAATAACCTCAAAAAGCAAGATAATAATCATCTGCCCAGCTGGTAGACACAGCTCTAATTCAACAGAACCATTACTGTGTGGACTAGTTGAAAGCATTCTGCATTATGTGCTCATACAATCACTGTCATGGCATGCATATAGCATACTTCTATCCAAGGAATGTATCTTCATTATTATGAAGTAGAGGCCAGAACACAGGGACAGGAATCAAGCATGAGGGAATTCAAACTTTTGTATCTCCACCTTATACTCTCATGATGCTATGTGAGCCTCAAGAAAATTAAATGCTTACCAAGGGAGAGAGGACAGGAGAATATCAAACATTGATTGAGTTTACCTAAAGAGTAAACTCAAGAATAGGCTTCCACTACTGATTAGAATAGGGACTTAAGATTGTGCGTAACCTCAGTTTGAGGGGGATATGAGTCTCATAGAATGAGAAATCTGTTCTTTCTCCACATTAGAGATTTAGCATGGCATTTTCTTAATAAACTTCCTCCAATTATGCTCTTCTATTTTTAGTCAGTTGCAAATGCCAAATTTTAATTTAAATGATCAACAATTTAAAATCCCCCCATACATGCAAGGGCATTATTAAACTCTCACTAGCCTGTACTGATTTCTGGAAGCCAGGAGCCATGTCTTATTCATGTCTCTATTTTTTCTCGGCAACTTTGATAGTAATTTTGGCATAGGAATAAATACTCAAAAGTGCTTAATGATTGAGTAAATAAATTAAGGATGAACCACATTAGCAGACTGATTCTGTTAGTTGTGCAATGTCAACAGTAATGAACTGATCCATTTCCTCCATTATTTTATATGCATACCCATAGTAAAAATTAAGCTGACTGCTTCCCTGGTGGCTCAGAGGTTAAAGTGTCTGCCTGCAATGCAGGAGATCCCTGGGTCAGGAAGATCCCCTGGAGAAGGAAATGGCAACCCACTCCAGTATTCTTGCCTGGAGAATCCCATGCAGGGAGGAGCCTGGTAGGCTACAGTCCACGGTGTCGCAAAGAGTCAGACACGACTGAGTGACTTCACTTTCACAATTAAAAACATTTCTAAAATTAAACTAGAAGTTAGTAGGCACGCTTTCTCCTCAGTTTCTAAGCTACTCATTCTAAGTCTGCAATTTAGACCAGAAAATGCAACCCTATGTGCCACTTGGCAGAAAAAGCTAATACCACAAAACCTGCATCCTGAAATGTTACCCAAGTGACCCATAAATGCTGACACCAGGGACCACTTATGTCATGTTTTCCTTACTTCCTACTTTGATTTTTGGTATTAAATAGCACTGTGTTACTATACTTAAAATTTGATTTGTTCCAAGACTTGCTTTTCTTGTGAGATGGTGACTTGAAAAGTTGTATTCATTGTGTGCTTTTATACAGTTCCTACCAATAATTGTAGGAAACAACACAAGTCATTTTCTCTAGCTGAAAGGTAGGAAACGTTAACACAAAACGGTTTACATGGAGAATTCATCTTTAGAAAAATATACTTCCTATTATATTTCACATTATGACACTTGTTCCAAAGGATTCCATGCATTTGACTCAAGGAATGTAACAAGTAAGTAGGAAATTGAGCTAAAGCTTCATTTTTAAGTCAAAAGAGATATTTTTACATGAACATGTGTTTCTATAGTAACACAGTAAACAGGAGTTAGAGGACTGTTGTGTAAATGCCATAGCAGTAGTCCTTGATGATGAGGTGTCATAAAAAATAATAGACACCAAATAATGAGCTCTCACCTAGCTTAAAACACAAAGACCTTCCCCCCTAGAGCCTGTAAATAACCCACAATTCTCCAGAATAAGTAGGCATAGAACACTTAAGAATGCAAAAAACTGGTCTTTAAAGTATTGCATTGTTCTAGGTTTCAATGGTATAATTGAACTGAAGTACCACAGGATGTAAATATCAATCACTCCTCCACAATCTCCTTCTCTGTTTCCATTGGAAGTCACTAATTAACACATCTTGGAGATCTTTCATGACTCAGAATCTAAGGAGAGTTCTAAAAACTGTTATTTAGTTGAAGGGCTAGGAAAATTTAACAATTGTCATAGCAAGAAGGATTAGTAATCCATCCATTTATGGAAAAAATCTAAACAAGTAATAAATTTAAGTCTTGCTGTTACAGCATTATAAATTCATAATAAAAATCAGTCTACAATATTAGCAGAAAATTATTACTTCTTTAATTATGAAATTGTCAAATTTCAAAAGGTATTTCTAAGGTATTATAGGTAAATTCAAATATCTGCATGAAACCAGAAACTCTAACCTTTGTCTTTGCAACAGGATGTTGATGTTGCCAGTGAATTTAAGGTTCTTCATCATGAAAGAATTCAGAGAAGAAACAGAGAAGTTAAGAAAGTAAAGTAAAATTTACTTAAGGGAGGATATGCTGTGTGCTCTCTGAGGGAGAGCAGGCCGACCGGTGAGAAGCTGCTGCTCTAGGCTTCTTTGGCAAGCTCGTTACGAGGAAAGTATAAATGAAGGGGCAGAATATTCACTAAGGAAGGAGGAGTTTGGGGGTCATCTTCCCAGGATTCTCATCCCAACTCCAATTTCCCGAGGGAAGGAGGGATTTTTGTCCTTGTTTAGCTTAGATCAGAAAGTGTCATGATGTCGGTGCATGATGGGTACTTCTTATCTGTAAGGATATTTCTATTGTAACGAGAACATTATAAAGCAGAGAAAAAGAGCAAGCCAGGCAGTCAGGCAGAGAAGGGTTTATTATAGGAAGAGAGGAAGTGACTGGCTTTAGTGAACCAGTGCTCTCCCTTTACAGATACACTTCTTATGCCCTATTGATGGGAAACTGTGCCCCAAAGGGAGGGGGCCTTAGTTTATCTTTAGCCCTCAGCTGGGGTCTTATGATCACGTAGTCAGAGGGGTCTCATAGTTGGGTGGTCACGTCGTCTTGAGAAACTGGCACCAGCAGGGAAAAACAGGATGTCACCTTAAGGAAAAAACAGAATGCCACCAGGGCCATGTCACTTCATCCCTTGTTTCTCAGGTCACCACAATGGGCCATTTTTAATCAATACACTATGAGCCACTTACGGACCCTAAAAAACAGTGATGAACAATTTACATTTGGATGCAGCAGATTCCTGCCCTTTGCCACCATTCTCTGTCTGCTACCTAGACCCTTATCACCCAAAATGTGTGGTTTCCTGTCAATGTGGAGGTTCTTGCTTTCCTTTGTCTGCCTATGGGCCCCAGCAAGATGTGTAATTTCCTGCCATCTGGCCCCTGCCCCCATTTTTCTCCCCATACCTAGCTACCACCCTGCTATAATATAGGGAGAGAAATCAAAGTTGGAGAGCTATACTTAAGAATCTTCAACTTAAAATTTGTAAGCAATTTACAAAGATTAGCTATTAGATTGCCTTTGGTGCAAGTTCAATATCTACCTCTACTTTCCTTTGAAAATGAAAGCAAAAGTCAAAGTGTTAGTTGCTCAGTCATGTCCCACTGTTTGTGAACCAATTGACTGTAGCCCACCAGATTCCTCTGTCCGTGGAATTCTCCAGGGAAGAAGCTGCAGTGGGTAGCCATGCCCTTCTCCAGGGGATCTTCCCGATCCGGGGGTTGAAGCCTGGTCTCCTGCATTGCAGATGATCCTTTACCATCTGAGCTGCCTGCTGTCCTTCGGTTTATATCATTTCCTTCACCTGAATTGCCTATGTTCATCTATCAAAATTTTATCATAGTTTTGTTAGGTAGTTAGAATAGGAAACAGGAGTCCAAAATGGCAGTCGCTAAAAGACAAGGAAGGGAAAAGCCTGTGAAAATAGAACAAAGGAAGGTCCGAGGACCAGAGTGAGGACCTCAGGTAGAACAAACAGCACTCCTGGCTAGCCCAGTTTACATAGGGCAGGACCAGGGGGAGGAGAAAACATATAAAAAGAGGAGCCAAAGGGCCGGGGCTCTCTCTTCTCTTTGTGTCTTTGGGTTGGCATTCCCTCACACCCCAAGGATGCATTTTCCTGCTATTTTTAAAATAAAACTGAGCTGTAACACTGATCTAAGAGCTATAACATGGTCTGTCCAAGAGCTGTGATGCACCAAGGGCTCTAATGTCCATGGCTTCAAATCTTTGTTGTGATGAGACAGAACCAAGGAGATTACACTGGCCTGACAGTTTTATCTCCCATCTCAAATACAACCACCTCCACATCTTCCCCAGTGTTGAAAACATAACTAAACACAAAACATCTTAGAAATGTACACTCAGCTCTGAGACATGAAGTATTTCCTGCCATATCAGTAAACAAGGATGTTACAGTCATCAACAATTCCAGCTCTCTGGGGCACTCAGGAATGAGAAAAATACCCGCTATCTAACAGCCATCAGATTGCAGCCACTCCCTCTGCTGAACCCAAGAAACTCAGTATGTGAAAAACACAAGATACTGGCTCCAGGATAGTTGAGATGCATGCAAAAGGAATGATTTCAGTGCGTCCAGACTCTTGCATATTTCTGTACATAGAAAAGCTCTAAATTCCTTTATGCAGGATATCTGGTTTTCCTTAATTAACAATAATCTTTTGATGTTCTGACTACCTGCCCTTTGCTGTAAGACTTCTAGGTAACCTGGCTCCTTCCCTTGCCTCCTTGGAACAGTTCTCTCAGGGCTACTTGAGATGCTGCCACCCAGACTTAAGTCCTAAAAATTTCCACAGAATAAAACATAACTCTCAACTTTTAGGTTGTGACTGTTTTTTAAGTCAACAGCTCTTCTACCATTTTATTTTTATATCTCTCATAATTATCATGTGTGAAATGAAGTATTTCCTGCTATATCAATAAACAAGGATGTCACAGCAATCAGCAATTCTGGCCCTGCAATGTGAATTTCTGTGCCCAGGAAGAGCAATACTGAATATCCAGCAGCCATCAGGGATGTGAAAAAGCTCAGGCAGCACCATTAGCCACTCCTCATGGCGAGAACTGGCCCCAGAAAGCTGAGATGCATATGACAGGAATGAAGTCAACAAGCCCAGACTCTTGCCTCTTATGAGTGCTTCTGCATAGAAAAGCACTAAAGTTCTTAACTTGGGATATATGGTTTTCCTCAATTAACAATAATCTTTTGATGTTCAGATGACCTGCACCTTGCTGCAAACTTCTACATAACCTGATTCCTTTCCCCACCTCCTCAGAACACTTCTCTCAGAGTCAGTTGAGATGCTGTCTCCGGGCTTGTAGTCCTAAAAATTCTCACCAAATAAAACATATCTCTCAACTTTCAGGTTTTGACTATTTTTTAAAGTCAACACATGCATTCTTTCTTCTAGTAATTTGAATGTCTTAAAACCATATTTCAGATCAGGGACTACCAAAGTTTATGGTACAGGTTAAATTTTATCTTAGTCACTTGTGGAAGATTCAAGTTATCACTTAAATTCTCAATCAGAAGGTCTATGCTGGGGCTTTGGAGTCTTCCTTTTCAACATGTTTACTAAGTTCTAAGCTTTACTCCCTTCAGTTCAGTTCAGTCACTCAGTCGTGTCTGACTGTTTGCGACCCCATGAATCGCAGCACACTAGGCCTCCCTGTCCATCACCAACTCCCGGAGTCCACTCACACTCATGTCCATTGAGCTGGTGATGCCATCCAGCCATCTCATCCTCTGTCATCCCCTTCTCCTCCTGCCCCCAATCCTTCCCAGCATCAGGGTCTTTTCCAATGAGTCAACTCGTTTTTGACATGACTCTTTGATAGCTTCTTGCTTGGTGGTATGAAAAGATAAGATTTATGTTCATCTTCTACATTTCCTTGTTCCAGAGCTAGAATAAGCATGAAAATTATCTAAAAGCTCTGGGAATAAAACTATTGAATTGGATTGAATAGTATAAAAGAAGCTTCAGCTAAATAGATATATTTTACTTTTGTCAATAAATTAAAGCCAAATTTATGAAATTACTGTATAATTCAATGCAATTATGGTAATATAACAGCAGGAATTTGGGATGCTAAAGTTTAAGACTGAATTCCAGTTGAGCTATTTCAAACCCTAAAAGATGATGTTGTTAAAGTGCTCCACTCAATACGTCAGCAAATTTGGAAAACTCAGCAGTGGCCACAGGACTGGAAAAGGTCAGTTTTTCATCCCAACCCCAAAGAAAGGCAATGCCAAAGAATGCTCAAACTACCGCACAATTGCACTCATCTCACATGCTAGCAAAGTAATGCTCAAAATTCTCCAAGCCACACTTCAACAGTACGTGAATCATGAACTTCCAGATGTTCAAGCTGGATTGAGAAAAGGCAAAGGAACCGGAGATCAATTGCCAACATTCGTTGGATCATCGAAAAAGCAAGAGAGTTCCAGAAAAACATCTACTTCTGCTTTATTGACTATGCCAAAGCCTTTGACTGTGTGGATCACAACAAATTGTGGAAAATTCTTCAAGAGATGGGAATATCAGACCACGTGACCCGCCTCCTGAGAAATCTGTATGAAGGTTAAGAAGCAACAGTTCGAACCGGATATGGAACAGACTGTCTCCAAACTGGGAAAAGAGTACATCAGGGCTATATATTATCACCCTGCTTATTTAACTTACACGCAGAGTACATCATGAGAAATGCCTGGCTGTATGAAGCAGAATCTGGAATCGAGATTGTTGGGAGAAATATCAATAAACTCAGATACAATAAACTCAGATGACACCACCCTTATAGCAAAAAGCAAAGAACTAAAGAGTCTCTGGTTGAAAGTGCAAGAGGAGAGTGGAAAAGTTGACTTAAAGCTCAACATTCAGAAAACTAAGATCATGTCATCCAGTTCCATCACTTCATGGCAAGTAAACGGGGAAACAATGGAAACAGTGACAGACTTTATTTTGGGGGGCTCCAAAATCACTGTAGATGGTGACTGCAGCCATGAAATTAAGACACTTGCTCCTTGGAGGAAAAGCTATGACCAACCTAGACATCATATTGAAAAGCAGAGACATTACTTTGCCAACAAATGTCCGTCTAGTCAAAGCTATGGTCTTTCCAGTAGTCATGTATGGATGTGAGAGTTGGACTATAAAGAAAGCTGAGCATGAAGAATTGATGCTTTTGAACTGTGGTGTTGGAGAAGACTCTTCAGAGTCCCTTGGTCTGCACGGAGATCAAACCAGTCAATCCTAAAGAAAATAGTCCTGAATACTCATTGGAAGGACTGATGCTGAAGCTGAAGCTCCAATATTTTGGCCACCTGATGCAAAGAACTGACTCATTGGAAAAGACCCTGATGCTGGGAAAGATTGAAGGCAGTGGGAGAAGGGGCCGACAGAGGATGAGATGGTTGGATGGCATCACTGACTCAATGGACATGAGTTTGAGCAAGCCCTGGGAGTTGGTGGTGGACAGGGAAGCCTGGCACGCTGCAGTCCATGCGGTCACAAAGAGTTGGACACGACTGAGTGACTGAACTGAACTGAAATTTTAAGAGAACAGGAAATGTGTATTAAGAGTAAAATCTTTTGAAAATTGTTTATAAACTGTGTATTATTCACAAGAATATATCATATATTACAAATTATGTTCATTAGATAAGTACTAAAGTGTGAAAAGTGAAAGTGTTAGTTGCTCAGTCCTGTCTGATGCTTTGCAACCCCACGGACTGTAGTTCACCGGACTCCTCTGTCCATGGAGTTCTCTAGGCAAGAATACTGGAATTCTTGTTCCCTTCTCCAGGAGCTCTTCCTGACCAAGGGGTTGAACCTGGGTCTTCTGCATTGTGGACAGATTCCTTACCATCTGAACCACCAGGGAAACCTCAATATGCACCATTAGTGTATATTAAAATACATACAGTAAGCGATTGCTAGTCAGTCAGTTGTGTCAGACTCTTTGAGACCCCATGGACTGTAGCCTGAAAGGCTCTTCTGTCCTTGGAATTCTCTAGGCATGAATACTGAAGTGGTTGTCATTTATGCCAAAATACATAGAAGTCTCTGCTAATTAAAACAAATAAAAATACCACTGTTTTGAGAGAAGAATTGATAAAAAGAAAAAATGTTTTAATGGAAATGTGATAAAGCTGACAATTCAAATAAATGGGAAAAGCGTGAAAGTGAAAATGTTAGCTACTCAGTCATGTCTGACTCTTTGTGACCTCATGGTCTGTCCGTGGAATTCTCTAGCAACCCACCCTGAGTGGGTTGCCATTCCCTTCTCCAGGGGATCTTCCTAGCTTAGGAATCAAACCAGGGCCTCCAGCATTGCAGGTAGATTCTTTACTGTCTGAGCTACCAAAAGCATAATTTATTTAATTTATCTATTAAATCCCATTAAGGGAATTAGCAATAAAGTTGGAAAAAATAATCCCTACCTCACTCCCCATTCAAAAAATATCCAGTGGATTATAAGTCAAAATTTATAGTACAAGCTTGTAACACTACTGAAGAATACATTTTAAAAATCAACGTATACAACTATATTTTTTGAATGTTGATGTTCAGGGAGGGCTTTCCTAGCAAGAAACAATATTATATTTGCTAGAAAGTTACACAAAAATCAAAACTTCTCTATGTCAATGGATTGTATAATCAAAATTAAAGACAAAGAGCTGTAAGTTCATATCTGAAATTGATATATAGAGAAAATAATAGCAGTTGTATGGAAAGAGTGTCCACACATTTTTTTCTTTTAAACACAAAAGAATAGAGAGAAAAAATTACTTAAAAATAGATATGGTCCATAAATCTGTAAATGATATGTAAACTGTTTAGGAGTTAGAAATATAAATGAGTTACTACTTTTATACATAAAATTGAATTAAATTCAGTGAGTTGATAATAACTATTATTATCATGGATATGGGGAAATAGGCCCTGAAAATCCCTGCTCATGAGGAAGTAACTTGTATAGCCTTTCAAGGGAAACTTATGGGTCCTGAATGCAACTTTAAAGAAAATTATTGACTGAGTAATTTCACAATTAATCCTACCAATATAAGCAAGTATCCTTCATGCAACTTCATACAAATTACAAGTACAACATATGTACCACAGTACTGTTTGTAATATGGACACTGGAAACAACTTAGTATCTAACAGTAAGGGACTAGCATCATAGTGCATTCATACTATTTATTTTAAAAAGTGGTTAAGTAAAACAAGGAGATCTATACTTGCTTGCCCAGAATTATATCCTGATGATTATTGTTAAGGAGAAAGAGCAAATCACAGGAAAAATATATACAATGTTTCCATTTAAGTATTTTTTAAATGTATATTTGTTCTAATAGACATATAGATATAAACCCATAGAAAAAATTGAATGGATACACACTAAACTGTATAAAGTAGAT
>NW_025091391.1:0-4000 GCF_019320065.1 Cervus canadensis
TTTGAATTTTTTTCAGTAAGGTGTCAAGTAAAGTCAGAGGTTTTAGAGTAGAGAGACTTCCCAAACAGGAAATTGCAGCCAGTTCTCAGCCTCCTACTATACTTGGAGGGCATGAGAAGATAGCATTAAGTTGGCCAGGCTATGAAAGAGTATAGTCAACTAAGAATTGAAAGGCTTTTATTTTTCTTTTTGAGAATTTGTATCTATTTATTTATTTTTGGCCAGAGAAGGCAATGGCAACCTACTCCAGTACTCTTGCCTGGAAAATCCCATGGATGGAGGAGCCTGGTAGGCTGCAGTCCATGGGATCGCTAAGAGTCGGATAGGTCTGAGCGACTTCACTTTTCACTTTCATGCATTGGAGAAGGAAATGGCAACCCACTCCAGTGTTCTTGCCTGGAGAATCCCAGGGACAGGGGAGCCTGGTGGGCTGCCGTCTATGGGGTTGCGCAGAGTTGGACACGACTGAAGCGACTTAGCAGCAGCAGCAGCATTTATTTTTGGCAGTGCTGGGTCTTCGTTGCTGCGTGGGCTTTTCTCTAGCTGTGGCAAGTGGAGGCCACCCTCTGCCTGTGCAGTGCAGGCTTCTCACTGCAGCGGCTTCTCTCATTGCAGAGAATGGCCTCCAGAGAGCGCGGGCCTCAGCAGTTGCGGCACGTGGGCCCGGTAGTTGCAGCTCCCGGGCTCTAGAGCACGGGCTCAGCAGCTGTGGTGCCTGGGCTTAGCTGCTCCCTAGCATGTGGGATCTTCTGGGGTCAAGGATCAAACCTGTGTCTCCTGAACTGGCAGGCAGCTTCTTTACCACTGAGCCATGAGAGAAGCTTTGAAAGCCCGTTAAACTGGTGTAAATACAGTAAGACACCCAAAGCACTTAATGCTACAAGAATATCAGATTTAAAACCTTTGACTGTTGCAGTCACTTAAGTTTTTAAGAAAAATAATTTTTTGTTGACCTAGTTTTATATCACATTATTTTACAAACACCAAATCATTTTAGAGATTGACTTTCAGAGAAAATCATATTGCTAAGCATTCTTAAAGTTCCTCCATGATTTAAAAATAGTATCTACTTGATAATGACAATATAAGGACATTCACATTAAGTGCTCAGTTTTAAAAATGAAAACTATCAGAAATATATGTCTTAAAATGACAAAAGCAAACAAGTGGGACCTGATTAAACTTAAAAGCTTTTGCACAGCAAAGCAAACTATAAGCAAGGTGAAAAGACAACCCTCAGAATGGGAGAAAATAATAGCAAATGAGACAAAGGATTCATTTCCAAAATATACAAGCAGCTCATGCAACTCCATACCAGAAAAACAAACAACCCAATCAAAAAGTGGGAAAAAGACCTAAATAGACATTTCTCCAAAGAAGACATACCGATGGCTAACAAACACATGAAAAGATGCTCATCATTGCTCATTATGAGAGAAATGCAAATCAAAACTACAAGATAGGTGTGAGATATCACCTCACACCAGTCAGAATGGCCATCATCAAACAGTCTACAAACAATAAATGCTGGAGAGGGTGTGGAGAAAATGGAATGCCCTTGCACTGTTGGTGGGAATGTAAATCGATACAGCCACTATGGAAGATGGTATGGAGATTCCTTTAAAAAATCTAGGAATAAAACCACCATGTGACCCAGCAATCCCACTCCAAGGCATATACCCTGAGAAAACCAAAATTGAAAAAGACACACGTATCCCACTGTTCATTGCAGCACTATTTACAATAGCTAGAACATGCAAAAAACCTAGCTGTCCATAGACGGATGGATAAAGAAACTGTGGTACATATACACAATGGAATATTACTCAACCATAGAAAGGAATACATTTGAGCCCATTCTGATGAGGTGAATGAACCTAGACCTATTATACAGAGTGAAGTGAGTCAGAAAAACAAAGATAAATATCGTATTCTAACACATACATACAGAATCTAGAAAAATGGTACTGAAGAACTTATTTACAGGGCAACAGTGGAGAAGCAGACTTATGGACATGGGGAGAGGGGAGGAGAGGGTGAGATGTAGGGAGAGAGTAACATGGAAACTTGCATTACCACATGTAAAATAGATAACCAGCGGGAATTTGCTGTCTGGCTCAGGAAACTCAAACAGGGGCTCTGTATCAACCCAGAGGGGTGGGATGGCGAGGGAGGTGGGAGGGAGGCTCACAAGGGAGGGGATATATGTATACCTATGGCTGATTCATGTTGAGATTTGACAGAAAACAACAAAATTCTGTAAAGCAATTATCCTTTAATTAAAAAAAAAAAAAAGAGGTCCTGTCTCTAAATACTGGTTGGTTTATTTGAGTGGAAAGATGAAGAGATAGGGGTTGTATTTTGTATTTTCCTCTGGACTATAACTATCAATATTTGGTAGACATAAGGCCATAGTAATGCCAATAAACTATTTCAAAATATCAGTTAAAAAAAGAATGATTTAAGGGTTGTTTTTTTTTTTTTTGATAAGTTTTCCACTGCTGGACTGATAAGCTACAACTGGCAGCTCACACTCATTTGGGGAAGATGTGTCTGAAGCTTGTAACTCCTAATTCTGATGAGCCCATTCTCCTCATGAAACCACAAATGTCTGAATCTCCAATTTCCTCATTGTTTTAACTTTTATTTCCTGGTAAGCTTAAAAGAGAGGAAGTTGAAATACAAATAGTATAATAACCACTTGGTAAATGGGCAAACCCTAGCCTGGCATGAAGCAGCCGAAATGAGCTGGTAAGCGTAAGTGGCTTTAATATGCTACTAGGTCCCAAAGGCGCAGCAGCTTTCAGGTGTCTCAGAGAACTGTGCATTACTAACAAGAGTATAAATGTTTAATAAGCCTGATTTGCCAAGGTAGAAGACCTGATTTTGCCCTTGTGTTTGGAGGCTTTGGCGGTCAAGGAGGGAACTGGAAGTGTCCCAGGTTTGCCAGAGCCAAACTTTCCCAGCCTTGGGTAAGATCAAGCACGAAGGCTGAACAGGTGTTTGACTGATGCATTTTCTAGTACTAAGTTTCACAACTGCTGTTAACAAATAACAAATCAATAATGGAAGTGAGGAAATTTTAGAGGGCCACGTTCAGGATCTAAAAAAAATCAATACACATACATATTCTGTTAAGCAGGTCTAAAGGGTTTGAGATATTGATTGATGTGGGAACTACAGCCTTGCTTGAAGATTTCACTAGCTGAATTCAGTCTAGGGTGGTAGAGACTGAAAAAATTTAAAGCCAGTTAAGTTTTACAGTGACAATAAAATTCAAATATAATTCAAATCCAAAATTTTCCTATCAAAACAATCCTTTCATTGAAAATTTGATTAAAAGAAACCTAAATCAACTATTTAAAACTTACTGATTATGCCAACTGCAGTGAGGGGTTGCAGTTATAACTATAAAAAGTTATAAAAAACTTTTTATCTGAGAAATAAAAACTGCAGGTAAGAAGTTAGGAAATATGCTCCTATTGTTTACATGAACGAGGGGCCAGAGAGGAAAAATCCTGTTGAATCAACTAAAATCCCATATGAAGGGATGTTTTTTTTAACTTAAAGTTTAAGACATAATTCTATCAAACTTATTCCTAAACACACTGACCAACAAATATTTTAGTTTTTAACAATAAAGTTGCTTTTTGTAAATGTCAAATGAAAAATGAAAGAATTCTGCTTTACTAGATAAAGGTAGAGAACTTTGTACTAAAACATACTTTTGTTTCTAATTAAAAAAACACATACTGCCTAATAAAACCTAATCCAAATCGAGAGAAATAAATAAAAAATGCACACACATATATAGGTTTTCAGAGACCTTATAATAAACAATGTCAAGGAAATTATTATTTATGTCCATGATAAAAGAGGCAGCAAAGGCTCAGACTGCCCTGTTAATTACTTTAAAAAGTCACATGGCTCTGTTTTGGGTGGCTTAAGATTAGAATTGTGTTTTACCGTCAGCCTTTTCCCCCCATTTACAAAACAAAAC
>NW_025091392.1:0-22883 GCF_019320065.1 Cervus canadensis
TGCCTAAACCAAATAATGCATCACATTCCAATGGCTACAATAATTGGCTCTGGAATAGTCTAGTCAGAGTGAATATTAGGAATTTCATTTGATGGTTGGGATAGGGTGGAATAGTGGGGAGGAGGAGCAGGAATAGAGGGACAATACACTGTTTCTCCCTGTACCTAAGTAAGAAAATGATAAGGAAAGAAGCTAGCAAATAGAGAAGGAAAAAGCTAGAGTGTATCAGAGAAATCAAACTGAAAGAAGCCCTGATTAAATAATGCCTGCAGCCTGCACAACATCTTGGCTTGATAATTATGAAAGCAAATAAATTCTTATTTTATAAGCCATTTTGACTTAGATTTACTAGTACCATCAACCTACAACATCTTAACATACAAATTGGAAGTCATATTAACTAACTAATGGATGCAATACAACACTGTGTTTTCCCCCAACTTAAAACGATAAAACACTAAAAATGTGTAATGGTTAATTTTTTATGTGTCAACTTGACTATGCCACTAAACTCTCAGATACTTGGTGAAATACTGTTTCTGGGTGTGTGTGTTAAGGGTGCTTTGGATAAGATTAATACTTGAATTGGTAGACCAAATAAAGCAGATTGCCTTTGAGAGTGGGCCTCACCCAGTCAGCTGATGGCCTGAATAAAGTAAAAGGCTGAGAAAGAAAGAATAATCTCTCCCTCCTTCTGCTCAGGGCTTCCCTGGCGGCTCAGTGGTAAAGAACCTGCCCGGGAAACCTATAGACAAAGGAGCCTAGTGGGCTACAGACCATGGGGCAAAACAGCCAGACACAGCTTAGCGAGTAAACAAACAACAAAAAAACCTTCCTGATTAACTGTCTTCCTCTACCTGGGACGTTGATTGGTCTTCTGCCTTAAGACTTGGACTCAGAATGAAACTCACACCATTGGCTCTCTAAGTTCTCAGACCTGGACTGAAACTTACATCATCTGTTCTGCTTCTCAGGACCCTGGACTCAATATGTGTGTGTGTTAGTCACTCAGTCATGTATGATTCTTTGTGATTCCGTGGACTGCATTCCACCAGGCTCCTCTTGTCCATGGGATTCTCCAGGAAGAACACTAGAGTGGGTAGCCATTCCCTTCTCCAGGGGAACTTTCTGACTCAGGAATCAAACCTGGGTCTTTTGCATTACAGGCAGATTCTTTACCATCTGAGCCACCAGGGAAGCCCCTGGACTTAGACTGGGACTAAATCAACTCTCCAAGGTATGGACTTCTCAGTCTCCATAATCACATGAGCCAATTCCTTATAATAAATCATATGTATGTGTGTGAGAAAGTTGGCTTAAAACTCAACACTGAGAAAACTAAGATCATGGCATCTGGTCCCATCACTTCATGGCAAATAGATGGGGAAACAGTGGAAACAGTGACAGACTTTATTTTGGGGGGCCTCCAAAATTACTGCAGATGGTGACTGCAGACATGAAATTAAAAGACGCTTGCTCCTTGGAAGGAAAGCTATGATCAATCTAGACAGCATATTAAAAAGCAGAGACATTATTTTACCAACAAAGATCCATCTAGTCAAAGCTATGTTTTTTCCAGTAGTCATGTATGGATGTGAGAGTTGGACTGTAAAGAAAGCTGAGTACCAAAGAATTGATATTTTTGAACTGTGGTGTTGGAGAAGACTCTTGAGAGTCCCTTGGACTGCAAGGAGATCCAACCAGTCCATCCTAAAGGAGATCAGTCCTGAACATTCATTGGAAAGATTGATGCTGAAGCTGAAACTCCAATACTCTGGCCATCTGATGCAAAGAAATGACTCACTAGAAAAGACCCTGATGCTGGGAAAGATTGAAGGCAGGAGGAGAAGGGAATGACAGAGGATGAGATGGTTAGATAGCATTACCAACTCGATGGACATGAGTTTGAGTAAACTCCGGGAGTTGGTGATGGACAGGGAAGCCGGGCGTGCTGCAGTCCACGTGGTCACAAAGAGTCAAGACATGACTGAGTGACTGAACTGATATATATATATATAAGTGTGTATATATATATGTATATATATAATATATAATTTTATTGTTGTTTAGTCACTAAGTTGTGTTCAACTCTTTTGTGACCCCATGGTATTGATTCTGTTTCTCTGGAGAACCTTGATTAATATAAAATAAAACTGCTTTTGATGTAGCTCAGGTTAGGAAATTAAAGTGGGTTGGGCTCCACACACTCCCTGCCCATGCCCATCCCCACAGTTCCTGAGGCATCTTCCTTATCACCTCAAGTTCTAAAAGGATGCTTTGAAAAACAAGAAGTTGAAATTATCTTTATAGGGTTTTTGTTTCTGAAGATATCTCTGAGAGAAGGAGACTAAAATCACAGAAGTTCTGACCTGCATTTCTTCCATATGGTGACTTGCTATAGGAGTCCTCTGTGGGCCTCTATTTCCTCGTTTGGAAAATAAGCATCTTGAATGAAATGAGCATTTGGAAAGACTCTCCTCCCTCTGTACCTAATATCAGAATAAGAGCAAGTTGATCATCTCTCTGGCAGAATGAGAATTTGGGTAGTTAAAATTATTTTTATTCCTTATGCAGAAGTCATACAAAGTCTCTGGAAATATTTAGAAATAAACATAAGGTAAAAAAGTAGAAAATCCAAATCACCCATAATGCCTCTCTTGAAAATAACCTCTGTGAACATTTTGATGTAAATATATTCAAGCTTCCTCCTCTCACTCTCACACACACATTAGAAATCATACTTATATCTGTAAGTATGTACATGCTATTTATAACCTGTTGAATTATCTTAAAAATATAATATCTCTCCATACCAATAAATATTCTTCTGTAATACTGTTTTAATCGCTGTAAAGAATCTCAATTGCATAGATACACCAAAATTTATTCAACTAATCTTTTTCCGTTGGAAATTCAAGTTTATCCAATTTTCTGCTATTTTAATAGTATGATGAACATTATTGTAGCTTAATCTCTACACATTTGCATTATCATATCCTTAGGATTTATTTTTAGAAATGGAATTACTAATTCAAGGGGTATAAACATTTTTAAGTTGTTTGATGCATTTTACCAAATTATTCAGAAAGTTTATGCAAATTTAAACATCCTTTTCCTGTGTATGGGAAAGCCTATTCATACACAGTCTCACCACTATTAGGCTGTTATGCTTTAAAATTATAATAAATCAGGGAAAGTGAGAAAAATGGGACTCTGCATTCCTTATGAGATGATTTCTTGAACTTTAATTCATGCGTGTGTGTGTGGAGAAGGGGTACAGCTTTGATTTGTAACTGGACCCTAGAGTTACATTAGGATCTAATTCTAGTTATGTGCCTAGAGTAAAGGGTGGTGGCATATGAAGACGATTTGATTCCTCTTTCAAAATCTAAAAATAAAGAAGAAATAGCCTCATGAGACACAGAGGAAAGGATGCATGGTGGACCAGAGGAGGACAGTGGCTCATGGACTATAAGGACAATGCAAAGTTTTCTGAATCCTCCCACACTTACCCTTTCAACTCTCAGAGCCTCAGTCTTTACTGATCAGTGCCATATTATGACAAAAGAGCTGATCCACATTCAACTGATAGGGCTTTCTTGAATATGATTATCTTCTCTGTGACTCTTCCTGATAATTTACCTGAGGGCATTGTATGACTGTATTTTTTAAAAATCTGAGCAAAAGTTTAAGATTTGGCAAGTCATTCTCTTCCATTAACCAGTCCAGTGCCTTCAGAAGTAACCATTCCACTCCAGTATCTTGCATTTTCCTATGTACTGTTGTATGTCAGTAGCAAGACGGTAGTCAAAGCCTTGGCCTTGTTGGCCACATCACTGCAGATGTCTACAAGTGATAACTGCCTTGCCTCCCTGTGAGGTGACCCTCCAGGTGTTTCATTCTTGAATACTAACAAAAGTTTTTAATTCCTTCTATCCGTTTTGAATGCCTTCTATCCCAGCGAAGTCAGATAGCCGAAAGCATCTTCCTCTCTGCAGCAAATTCTACGGTGGCATCCAAAGTTCACTTGGTGTTCACATCTTTGTCTAACCTTGAGTGTGGGCAGGAGCTGTGACTTGTTTCTAACCAACAAACCCATGCAAAAGGCAATGAGATGCCATTCCCATGATAAGGTTACCTTATATGACAAAAATCACAGGCTGTCACTATCATGAACACGTTACAATACACTATATACTCTGTACATACTATATTATACATCTATAAGTATATGACTAGAAGCAGTCTCTCCTACTCTCTCTCCCCTCCCTCTGCTCCCTCTTTCCTCTCTCTCCGTTCCCTTTCTCTCTTTCTCCACTGGCCTTGAAAAAGCAATCTTGCATGAGTTCCTCTGCAAGAACATAAATTCTATCAACACCTTGAATGAGTTTGGAAGAAGAGTCTTCTCCAGCTGAGCTTCTGATGAAACCTCAGCCCTGGCCAATACTTGGGCTATAGCCTGATGAGATCCTGAAACAAAGAACTCAGATAAGCCATGTTCAGATTTTTGAGAAACTGAGATAATAAATATGTGCTATTTGAGGTTGCTAACTTTGTGGGAATTTGTTGTGCAAAGATAGAAATCAAATACACTCACACATGCCTCCTGCTGTTACTAATTTCTGTAGCAAGGTTCTCAATTACAAACCAATTCTAATTCAGACATAAAGCAATTCACTGAAAGCCTACCAGATACGCCACAGAATCACTAGAAAGGCTATAGAACTGGCCTTGCTCAATGAGCAAGAGGCAAAGGAGAGTAGCAGTAAAAACCACGGTCAAAATGATTCCACATCACTCTGGTAAGATACCACCAATGGCACGTCACCACTATTCCCACCCCTTCCGGACAACATTCCCACCGGGTCATGTTGCTGCTACTGCTGGACCCTCAGAGCAGTGCCATTACCCCTGGGTGTGCTCACCATGCAATTCTACTGTTACATTCCTTATTACCTTGCATCTTCGCATCACTCTGCTAAGATTCAAAGCATCAGATGAGAATATACTGTTGGCCAAGTTTAAGTCACACACCCACAACCTAACCACCAGTGGGTTGGCGTATCTTCTCAGGGTCACAGAATTGCTCAAATCTAGAGTACACATTCATGTTTCATGTTAATAGTGCTACAGTCAATTTGGGCTGCTATAAAAAATTGCTGGACTGGATGCAGCACAAGTTGGAATCAAGATTGCCGAGAGAAATATCAATAACCTAAGATATGCAGATGACACCACCCTTATGGCAGAAAGCAAAGAGGAACTAAAGAGCCTATTGATGAAAGTGAAAGAGGAGAGTGAAGAAACTGGCTTAAAATTCAACAGTCAATAAACAAAAATCATGGCATCCAGCCCCATCATTTCATGGCAAATAGATGGGGAAACAATGGAAACATTGACAGACTTTATTTTCTTGGGCTCCAAAATCCCTGTAGATGGTGACTGCAGCCATGAAATTAAAAGACGCTTGCTCCTTGGAAGAAAAGCTACGACAAACCTAGACAGCATAGTAAAAAGCAGAGGCATTACTTTGCCAACAAAGGCCCATATTGTCAAACCTACTGTTTTTCCAGTAGTCATGTACAGATGTGAGAGCTGGATCATAAAGAAGGCTTAGCACTGAAGAACTGATGTTTTCGAACTGTGGTCCTGGAGAAGACTCTGAAGAGTTCCTTGGACAGCAAGGTGATCAAATCATTTGATCCTAAAGGAAATCAACCCTGAATATTCATTAGAAGGACTGATGCTGAAGCTAAAGCTCCAATACCTTGGCCAACTGATGTGAAGAGCCGACTCATTGGGAAAGACCCTGATGCTGGAAAAGATTGAATGCAGGAGAAGAAGAGGATGAAGATGGATGGCATCATTGACTCAATGGCCATGAGTTTGAGCCAACTCCATGAGATGGTAAAGGACAGGGAAACCTGGTGTGCTGCAGTCTATGGGGTTGCAAAGAGTCAGACACAACTGAGCGAATGAACAATAACAAAAAATACCATCGACTAGGTGGCTTATAAACAACAGAAATTTGTTTCTCACAGTTCTGGGGGCTGGGAAGTCCAAGATCAAGGTGTCAACAGATTTGGTGTCTAGTGAGGGCCTGCTTTCTTAGATGGCTATATTCCCATCATATTCTCACATGGAGGGAGGGTCTAGAGAAATTTTTGAGTCTCTTTTAAAAGGGCTCATTCGTGAGGACTCCACTCTCATGAATTCATTACCTCTCAAAGGTTCCATCTCCAAATACCATAACACTAAGATGTAGATTTCAACACATGAATCTGGGAGGGAACAAATATTCAGTCTTCAGCAAATGACAAGCCTTGGAGTTTTAAAGGACTCAGCTATTCATAGACTGTACTGTCTAGAATTGTGTGTTAGCTGCTCAATCATGTCTGACTCTTTGCAACCCCATGGACTGTGGCCCACCAGGCTTCTCTGTCAATAGAATTCTCCAGGCAAGAATACTGGAGTGGGCTGCCATTTCCTTCTCCAGGAAATCTCTCCAACCCAGGGATCAAACCACGGTCTCCCGCACAGCAGGCAGATTCTTTACTCTCTAAGCCACCTGGGAAGTTCACTCTCTAGAATTAGGCAGTCTATAGCTCTCTGCAGATATTATTACGAGAATGAGAGCCCCTCAGAGTGGCATAATACAGAACTCTGTCCTGCCGTCATCTAGCTTCTGTTGTGGAAGTCAAAAGTTCCATTATCAAGACTTACACTCTGAGATGCCCCACCTGCCAACCCATCTGTGCCATATGAGGTATTAAGACGCAGTGAAATCATGAAAAAAATTTTAATAAATATAAATGACTCATATCAGTAAATAGATGGCAACTGAAGCCATATGTATGATTAAGATTACTTCATATAAGAGGAAAGCATGGGAACAGAAGAGAAACATGAAAAAATGTCAAGAGACTCCAATAGTCCATGGCCAGAGAAAGTGTTAATAAGTATTCAGAAATGCAGAAGTGATCCATACCTCTCCAGGTGTGACTCTGAGGAAGAATTTCCCAGGGAGGCTTCAATCCTATACAACAATTAATTATTTTTAGTTTAAAAATATCACTGTGTTTAATAAATATAACTTGCTTCAATAAAAGTAACTGTGAAAACAAGGAGGAAAAATGTGTTTCTTTCAGACTCTGTGTCCTGATTTGGGATTCGAAAGTTATGATTACTTCAGAGGCAATATTCAAACTTTTACTTGTAGTCTGGTGCTAAATTGAGAGATCAGGATCCAGATTTGTGGTCCAAACATCTTTAATGGAGCCAAAATAATTTCCATCAAATTTCCAGCCTATCCAGTCTCCTAATTACTAACATATTGGAAAATGCAATATATTTGTAAAGTTGAATGAAATCTTTCCTAAAATAAGCCAAATGGGTTTTCTTTAATTATTGAGAACATAATGTGGTCATGATCTAAACCTGAAAAGTTAATCAAGAAAAGTTACAGAACTTAACAAATTGGACGTGGCAGGCCATCTCATTTCTCTACAGTAAAGCAAGGATAATATAAAATTTTAATCAACTGTGTCTGATTTCTCTGGTTCATAGAGAGAATGGAAAAAAATTTACTGTAAAAGTTGAATGGAGAAGAAGACAGATATAAAATAGATACCTGTGCATGTGAAGGGAGAATATCCTTGCTAAAGGGTGGATTAAATAAACAGTGAAGAAATTCCAAAGAAGGTGAGGGAAGGTGGCAGAGGAAGAGCTTCTTGACCGAGCAGACATGAGCCCAGGGAGATAAATGGCACACAGGACAGTGAGACAGGAGGCAAGTGCCCTAGACAGCTAACTGGCACTGGGAAAGCCAAAGGGATAGAGTATTCTTACAAGATTGATTATTTTAAAACAACTCTGTATTGAAAATCCCATGGACTTTCAAAGCCAGTATCTTTCCTTTGCCTGGGAGTAAATCCAAACATCTTTGTGTGACCTCCAAAACACTCTAGTCAGATGGTCTCTGTTTCTCTTTGCTCTGACCACACTGCGGTCAGCTGTGCTGTTTTTCTTCCAGACCACTGTTCACACCAGAATCCTGTCTTGATTTACTATTTCAAATCTCCATTTAGCAACTCCCTGTCCTTAGAAATCCTGCTCCTGTCCAGTTTCTTTCCAGAAGCAGCCATCACCCGGTCTTCTGTGCCACTGTCCTAGCAGTTAGCACAGATTTCCTGGAATCATTTAAGTCAAACAGAGTTTTTCACAAAGAAAGGCAACAGAAACAAGCAGGTGAGGGAAGAATGCAGCAGATAGGACCATTTTGGGAGAACCATGCCAATTTTGAGGCCGGTCCTCACTTGGGTTATCCAGAAGCTCTGAACAAGATGTTTAAGGAGGTACAGTGAATTTATGATTGATTAAGGCTTGTGTTAACATCAAGCAAGAGCAGAGCTGATGTTCTGATCAGTCTATCTGGAAGAGAAAATCAAACTGCCTCTGAAGAAAACATATCTAGCCACATGGGAAGAAGCTGGAATGACCACAGATGTGTAACAGACCTTATTCACTAAAGCAGGAATCCATACTCTGTGGCAAGAACAACTACAACCATTTTGGCTATTACTACTACTGCTAACAGCACTAATAGCTACCATCAGATGGATCCCTTCGCTGCATTAGGCTCTATAGCCAGTTACCTCATTCACTCCTCACAACATCCTCCAGGTGACATATTATCATCTCCTTTTAGCAGAAAAGTTTTACGTACTGGATCAACACAGCTAGAAAGTGGCAGAGGCAGGATTAAAACCAGGATCGCCAGAGTCCAAAGTCTACAGATTGTCTTGTACCTGTAAGTTGCCTCTGCAAAAACTGTCAAGCTTGAAAGGAAGCTGAGGCCAAACTGTGCCTGAGGAGGAATTGGGAGTAGTCTTCAATTAAAGGGCAACTAACAGTCTGGGGTAAGCCCCAAGCACATTGGCTCTCAGGCTTTCCCTGTATGCTGGAGGAGATGAGCCTTTAAATCACTACTTCCTGTCCAGTAGGAACTAGGCTAGGGACGGAGTATGGCTGAGACTGTAGCTAATAGTTGCTGGGGAAGGCAAGGGCTGGCATAGTCTACTCATTTTCCCAGCTGGATCTCCTTGATAAGAGGGGCCGTGGCTTGCATATTTACTATCCATCCTAAGGGCTGGCCCACAGTAGGTCCTCAATATATGTTTGTTGATGGATTGATTAGTTGATTGATTGATATGCCAACTGATGGAATAAAAAGGCATTAGGGAAAGCCACAGTGGGTTTAGTTCTTCCATTATCCATCCATGCTTGCTCAGACATGCCTCACAGAGATGTGACTTATTGCCTCACTGCCTCCCCTCCTTCTCAGAGAACAGGATATGACCTTTCTAGTTCCATAGAATATATTTACGGTCCTCCTGGGCATTTCAATTTGCATTAAGTGAAACAATGCTTACTTTGCTTTCTCCTTTTCAATGGGAGCCCTGACTATCCTGGGTCCAGACAAATCAAAATCACATGAGCTCTGAGCAGAACTGAGGGCACAGCTTAACAGAACCAATGGCTGCACACACACCCCATCCTCCACTCCCACCTCACACTGCAATACTCTGGCTAACTTGTTTAAGGCATGAAGGATGGTACTTAAACTGAATGCCTGCAGGACAACTTATTCCTGTCTCTTACACTGGCCAAGAGAATGGTTAGGTACCAGTGTACAGAAAGCCAGAGGTACAATAGGGCAGACCTGCATCACAAGTGTTGGTCATCAGTGGTACTAGGAATCAACTCTATTAGCTCCTATTAGACAAGGTCAAGTCCTTGTCGGTTATATGCCAAACAATCTCTGACCACTGGGCTCCCTGTCTTACTAGGATGCTGCAAGTCTTCTTCCAGGCATCCTGAGGTTCCCTAAATCCTGAGAAGCACAACTTCTTTGTCCCAAGCCCTTGGAACATTTTTTCTTATCAGAATATTCACTTGTGAATACCTTATTATTAATAGTAGCAGGGTGAATCTTTAATTTACTTTTTTGAATGAAGAAAGCTTCTAGAGTGATAGAGGTCACTAATAATAAGTATACAGGGATAAGAGACATAAGTTGGGACCATCCTAGGCAAACCAGGTTGTGTGCTAACTCTACTATTGGTTTCTCAAATTATAATGTGAGCTCCCTGCAGACTGAGTAAGTGCCCCTTCCTCCTCTGCTACTCCTCCTTGGCCTGTGAATCGCCAGTCCTTATTCAGGGTGCAGTTAGAGAGCTCTCTACACACCATTTTTAATGACCCCTGTTAATCTTCAGGTTTAAGTGTATAAGAATATCATCTTCAAAAAAAAAAAAAAAAAGAATATCATCTTCAAGCTCAGAACTACTTACTCCTGACCAAAGCATGAGCATGAATGCTCCAAAGAATCTCAAATGCAGTTTTCCAAGCTCTTGGTCAATTTTTGATGAGTTCATTTTTTCTTCCCCTATAAGCAGTCTGACTATGGTCAGAGAGGGCTGACAGCTCCATGAGTATCATAATAGGTTCAAGAACTGGGAGAGAGGGCAGTTGGGCCTTTCTGAAGCATTAATCTTAAGCAGCAAATGCCAAAGTCAGAGAAGGCCAAGGGCCTGCTAGATAAACGCTCCCCCTACCTGAGCTGGGCCTGGGGACTCTCTGCAGCGGTGCAGCTATTGTAGAATTCCTGGCCCTCCTCGCACAGCCTCTCAAGACCAGCCATTTTGTGTGTGCTGTCACACCACAGACTTTCTCTATTTCACATTCAGAACCTGGCCCTGCACCCAGTGTCTGGGGCTCTTGTACAGAAGTAGGAGGTTAAAAGATCATCTATCAGTCTTACGTGGCCTCCTGGCCTCACAGTATCAGTCCTAGGTATCTGGCTCTGAGTGCTCCCCAGATGCTCTTCAGGGTGGATCTGGAGAGTGTGCTCCCTCCATTCATCTTCTAAGGCTTCACTCTATCCCTCTTTCATCCCATCTTCAACAAAAACAGCTGATTGTCAGAGACAGGAATACCCAATGCGGGAGAAAGCCAATGCAGGCCAATGGGAGGAATACAAGGAACTTGAAGAGATCAAGCCCTGAGCCTTTGCAGTGGGAGCACTGACTCCAAGACCCTAGACTACCACAGAGAACTAACCCTAGGGAGTATCAAATAGTGAGAACTCACACACAGGAAACCACTTGAATACAAGACCCAGCATCACCCAATCACCAGTAACACCCTGTGCAGGATGCCTCATCCAGAAAACAGAAAACAAAAACACAAACCGAATCATCAGCAGACACGATTACCACCTCACTCAGCCTTCATCAGAGGAAAAATCAAACAAACAAACAAACAAACAAAAACTCAGCACAAATCTCACCCTATATGAAGCTTACACAAACCACTGGATCAATCGGAGAAAGTGGAAACCAAAAGGAAGAAAGAATTAAACCTTGAAGCCTGGGGAAGGAGCCCTCAAACACAGTAAGTTAAACAAAATAATGAAAAGGCAGACAAATACTACACAAATGAAGGAACAAACCAGAAACACAGAAGCCCAAATAAATGAAGAGGAAACAGGCAAACTACCTGAAAAAGAATTCAGAAAAATGATAGTAAAGATGATCAAAAACCTTGAAAAAAAATGAAGAAAATGCAAGAATCAGTTAACAAAGACCTAGAAGAATTAAAGAATAAACATTCAGAGACAAAAAACAATTACTGAAATTAAAAATACTCTAGAAGGAATCAATAGCAGAATATCTGAAGCAAAAGAATGAATCAGTGAGTTGGAAGATAAAATGGCGGAAATAACTTCTGAAGAGCAGAATAAAGTAAAAAGAATGAAAAGAACTGAAGATAGTCTCAGAGACCTCTGGGACAATATCAAATGCACCAAAATTCGAATTATAGGGGTCCCAGAAGAAGGAAAAAGAAAGGGTATGAGAAAATTTTTGAAGAGATTATAGTTGAAATACTCCCCAACATGGAAAAGGAAACAGTCAATCAAGTCCAAGAGGTGCAAAGAGTCCCATACAGGATAAACCCAAGGAGAAACATGCCAAGACACATGCTAATCAAACTAACAAAGACTAAACACAAAGAAAGAATATTAAAGGCAGCAAGGGAGAAGCAACAAGTAGCATACAAGGGAAACGCCATACACTTAACAGCTGATCTTTCAGCAGAAACTCTGCAGGCCAGAAGGGAATGGCAGGATATATTTAAAGTACTGAAAGGGAAAAATCTACAACCAAGATTACTGTACCCGGGAAGTATCTCATTCAAAATTGGTGGAGAAATAAAAAGCTTTTCAGACAAGCAAAAGTTAAGAGAATTCAGTACCTCTAAACCAGCTTTACAACAAACATTAAACAGACTTATATGGGTCAAGAAATACAAAAGAAAAAAGACCTACAAAATCAACCCCAAACAATTAAGAAAACAGCAATAGGAACATGCATATCAATAATTACTTTAAGTGTAAATGGATTAAATGCTCCAACCGAAAGACACAGATTGGCTGAATGGATACAAAAACAAGACCCATGTATAAGCTGTCTACAAGAAACCCACTTCAGACATAAACATACATACAGACTGTAAGAGAAAGGATGGAAAAATATATTCCATGCAAATGGGAAGCAAAAGAAAGCTGGAGTAGCAATCATCATATCAGATAAAATAGACTTTAAAATAAAGAAGATTATAAGAGATAAGGAAAGACAGTACATAATGATTAAGGGACCAATCCAAGAGGAAGACATAACAATTGTAAATACCTATGCATCCAACATAGGAGCACCTCAATACATAAGGCAAACACTCACAGACATAAAAGGAGAAATTGACAGTAACACAATAATAGTAGGAGACTTTAACACCCCACTCACACCAATGGACAGATCATCAAAAAGAAAATTAATAAGGAAACACAAGTCTTAAATGATACATTAGATGAGATAGATCTCATTGATATCTTCAGGACATTCCATCCAAATGCAGAAAAATACACCTTCTTCTCAAGTGCACATGGAACATTCTCCAGGATATCACACATCAAACCTCAGTAAATTTACAAAAATTGAAATCATATCAAGCATCTTCTCTGACCACAATGCTATGAGACTAGATATCAATTACAAGGAAAAATATATAAGAAACACAAACACATGGAGATTAAACAAGACATTTCTATATAACCAACAGGTTACTGAAGAAATCAAAAGGGAAATAAAAAAATTTCTGGAAACAAATGACAACAAAACATGACAACTCAAAACCTATGGGAGGCAGCAAAAGCAGTCCTAAGAGGGGAGCTTATAGCAATACAACCCTACCTCCAGAAACAAGAAAAACACCAAATAGACAAACTAACTTCACACCTAAAATAACTGGAAAAAGAACAACAACAAAAACATTAGTAGAATGATAGAAATCATAAAGATCCGAGCAGAAACAAATGAAAAACAAATGAAAGAAACAGTCAGTTCAGTTCAATTCAATCAATCAGGCATGTCCGACTCTCTATGACCCCATGAATCGCAGCACGCCAGGCCTCCCTGTCCATCACCGACTCCCGGAGTTTACTCAAACTCATGTCCCTCGAGTTGGTGATGCCATCTAGCCATCTCATCCTCTGTCATCCCCTTCTCCTCCTGCCCCCAATCCCTCCCAGCACCAGGGTCTTTTCCAATGAGTCAATTCTTCACATGAGGTGGCCAAAGTATTGGAGTTTCAACTTCAGCATCAGTCCTTCCAATGAACACCCAGGACTGATCTCCATTAGGATGGACTGGTTGGGTCTCCTTGCAGTCCAAGGGACTCTCAAGAGTCTTCTCCAACACCACAGTTCAAAAGCATCAATTTTCCAGCACTCAGCTTTCTTCACAGTCCAACTCTCACATCCATACATGACCACTGGAAAAACCATAGCCTTGACCAGACGGACCTTTGTTGGCAAAGTAATGTCTCTGCTTTTTAATATGCTATCTAGGTTGGTCATAACTTTCCTTCCAAGGAGTAAGCGTCTTTTAATTTCAAAGCTGCAGTCACCATCTGCAGTGATTTTGGAGCCCAAAAAAATAAAAGTCTGACACTGCTTCCACTGTTTCCCCATCTATTTCCCATGAAGTGATGGGACTGGATGCCATGATCTTAGTTTTCTGAATGTTAAGCTTTAAACCACCTTTTTCACTCTCCTCTTTCACTTTCATCAAGAGGCTTTTTAGTTCCTCTTCACTTTCTGCCATAAGCATGGTGTCATCTGCATATCTGAGGTTATTGATATTTTTCCCAGCAATCTTGATTCCAGCTTGTGCTTCTTCCAGCCCAGCGTTTCACATGATGTACTCTACATAGAAGTTAAATAAGCAGGTGACAATATACAGCCTTGGTGTACTCCTTTTCCTATTTGGAACCAGTCTGTTGTTCCATGTCCAGTTCTAACTGTTGCTTCCTGACCTGCATACAGGTTTCTCAAGAGGTGGGTCAGGTGGTCTGGTATTCCCATCTCTTTCAGAATTTTCCACAGTTCATTGTGATCCACACAGTCAAAGGCTTTGGCATAGTCAATAAAGCAGAAATATAAACAATAGTAAAGATTAATAAAACTAAAATTTGGTTCCTTGAGAAGATAAACAAATTGGCAAACCTTTAGCCAGGCTCATTGAGAAAAAAATAGAGAAGACTCAAATCAACAAAATTAGAAAGGAAAAAGGCAAGGTTACAACAGACAATGCAGAAATACAAAGGATTATAAGAGAGTATTATGAACAACTATATAGCAATAAAATACAGATAGCCTGGAAGAAATGGACAGATTCTTAGAAAAGTTCAATCTTCCAAGACTGAACCAGGAAGAAATAGAAATTATGAACAACCCAACTATAAGCACTGAAATTGAAACTGTGATCAAACATCTCCAAAAAAACAAAAGCCTGGGACCAGCTGGCTTCACAGGAGAATTCTATCAAACATTTAGAGAAGAACTAAGGCCTATCCTTCTAAAACTCTTTCAAAAAATTGCAGAGGAAGGAATACTTCCAAACTCATTCCAAGAGACCACCATCACCCTGATACCAAAACTAGACAAAGACAACACAAAAAAAGAAAACTACAGGCCAATATCACTGATGAACATAGCTGCAAAAATCCTCAACAAAATTTTAGCAAACAATATTCAGCAACACATGAAAAGCTCATACACCATGATCAAGTTGGGTTTATTCCAGGGACGCAAGAATTCTTCAGTATATGCAAACTGATCAATGTGATACACCACATTAACAAATTGAAAGATAAAAACCATATGATAATCTCAATAGATGCAGAAAAAGCCTTTGACAAAATTCAGCACCCATTTATGATTAAAACTCTTCATAAAATGGGCATAGAAGAAACCTACCTCAATATAGTAAAGGCTATATATGATAAGCCTATAGCAAATATTATTCTCAATGGTAAAAAACTGAAAGCATTCACCCTAAGATCAGGAACAAGACAAGGGTGTCCACTTTCACCATTATCATTCAACATAGTTCTTGAAGTCCTAGATACAGCAATCAGAGAAGAAAAAGAAATAAAAGGAATCCCGATCAGAAAAGAAAAAGTAAAGCTCTCACTGTTTGCAGATGACATGATACTGTACATAGAAAACCCTAAAGATAGGATCAGAAAATTATCAGTGAATTTAGCAAAGTTGAAGGACACAAAATCAACACACAGAAATCAGTTGCATTTCTATATACTGACAATGAAAATCAGCAAGAAAAATCAATGAATCAATCCCATTCACCATTGCAAGAAAAAGAATTAAATATCTAGGAGTAAACTTACCTAAGGAGACAAAAGAACCGTACATAGAAAATTATAAGACACTAATGAAAGAAATCAAAGACAATATAAACAGATGGAGAGATATTCCATGTTCCTGGGTAGGAAGAATCAATATTGTGAAAATGACTATACTACCAAATGCAATCTACAGATTCAATGAGATCCCTATCAAATTACCAGTGGCATTTTTCACAGAACTAAAACAAAAAATTGCACAATTCATATGGAAGCACAAAAGACCCCAAATAGCCAACGTAGTCTTAAGAAAGAAGAATGGAGCTGGGGGAATCAACCTTCTTGACTTCAGATTATACTACAAAGCTACAGTCATCAAGACAGTATGGTACTGGTACAAAAACAGAAATATGGACCAATGGAACAAGATGGAAAGCCCAGAAATAAACCCATGCACCTATGTGTATCTTATTTTTGACAAAGGAGGCAAGATTATACAATGGGGCAAAGACAGCCTCTTCAATAAATGGTGCTGGGAAAACTGGACAGGTACATGTAAAAGAATTAAATTATAACACTTCCTAACACCATACACAAAGATAAACTCAAAATGGATTAAAGACCTAAATGTAAGACCAGAAACTATAAAACTCTTAGAGAAAAACATTAGCAGAACACTCAGTGACAGAGATCAAAGCAAGATCCTCTATGACCCACCTCCTACAGTAATAGAAATAAAAGCAAAAGTAAACAACTGGGACATGATTAAACTTAAAAGCTTTTGCACAGCAAAGGAAACTATAAGCAAGGTGAAAAGACAACCCTCAGAATGGGAGAAAATAATAGCAAATGAAACAACTGACAAAGGATTAATTTCCAAAATATATAAGCAGCTCATACAACTCAATGCCAGAAAAACAAACAACCCAATCAAAATGTGGGGAAAAGACCTAAAGAAACATTTGTCCAAAGACATACAGATGGCTAACAAACACATGAAAAGATGCTCAACATCACTCATTATTAGAGAAATGTAAATCAAAACTAAAATGAGATATCACCTCTCACTGGTCACACTGGCCATCATCAAAAAGTCTACAAACAATAAATGCTGGAGAGGGTATGGAGAAAAGGAAATGCTCTTGAACTTTTGGTGGGAATGTCAATAGATATAGCCACTATGCAAGCCGGTATGGAGATTCCTTAAAAAACTAGGAATAAAACCACCATAGGACAGAGCAATCCCACTCCTAGGCTTCTACCCTGAGGAAACCAAAATTGAAAGAGACACATGTATCTCATTGGTCATTGCAGCACTATTTACAATAGCTAGAATATAGAAGCAACCTAGATGTCCATAGACAGATGAATGGATAAAGAAGTTGTGGTACATATACACAATGGAATATTACTCAACCATAAAAAGGAATGCATTCGAGTCAGTTCTGACAAGGTGGATGAAGCTAGAACCTATTATACAGAGTGAAGTGAGTCAAAAAGAGAAAGATAAATATTGTATTCTAACACATATATATGGAATCTAGAAAAATGGCACTGAAGAACTTATTTACAGGGCAGCAGTGGAGAAACGGACATAGAGAATAGACTTATAGACATGGGGAGAGGGGAGGAGAGGGTGAGATGTATAGAAAGATATACATGGAAAATTATATTACCATATGTAAAATAGATAGCCAATGGGAATTTGCTGTCTGGCTCAGGAAACTCAAACAGGGGCTCTGTATCAACCTAGAGGGGTGGGATGGGAAGGGAGATGGGAGGGAGGTTCAAAAGGGGGGGGACATATGTATACCTATGGCTGATTCAAGTTGAGGTTTGACAGAAAAAAAAAATTTCTGTGAAACAATTATCCTTCAATAGAAAAGTAAATTTAAAAAAATTTAAAAAAGAAAATAAAAACAGCTGATTGTTGGCAGACAATATCCATTATCTTTTCATCCCCTGGATCCTATGGGGATCTTTGCACCCTGGGGTTTCCTAAGCTGCTAGAGACCAGGAGAGGACACTGAGTCTTCCTGTAGTAGCACACGTGGCCATTGCTGTAGGCAGGATGCCCGCATTATCTGACTGACTTACTGCCAGGCCTATAATATATAATATCATATATTGATACTTTTGAATTGTGGTGCTAGGGAAGACTCTTGAGAGAGTCCCTCAGACTGCAAGATCAAACCAGTCATCCTAAAGGAAATCAACCTTGAACATTCACTGGAAAGACTGATGCTGAAGCTGAAGTTCCAATACTTTGGCCACCTGATGCAAAGAGCCGACTCATTGGAAAAGATCCCGATGCTGGGAGAGATTGAGGGCAGGATGGGAAGGGGATGACAGAGGATGAGATGGTCGGATGGCATCAGAGACTCAATGCACACAAGTCTGAGCAAACTCCACGAGACAGTAAAGGAGAGGGAAGCCTGGAGTACTGCAGTCCATGGAGTCGCAAAGAGTGGGACACAACTTAGCAATTGAACAACAAACAACACACATGTATATATTTTACATACATGTGGAAAATATATATACATATGTAATATCTCCTTTGTTTATACCTGGGGAAAACAAGCTAATCAAGTTGAAGCAGTTTGCACAGTCACAGAGCTTTCTGCTACACTGTAAATAAAGTGGGGTTACTTGCTGAAAAGAGACTGAACCTTCTTGCAGAACCACAAACATGTATTCAGGAAGTAAAATATAAGACTAGGTAGGTCAGTCAAGAAATCCAGGAAAGAGGCTGAAAAGGAGTTATAGTTTGGGAATCCTTGGCAGAAAGACACAGCAGGATCATATCACTGTGAGGGAGTTATATTCTATACCCTGCAGTCAGTAATAAGTAAACAAGTCTCCAGGGTCTGCTAAGATCTACAACTTAGAAAGTTTCTATGCAGAGAATTTCCTTAACTACTGTCCAATGTTCAATAAATGGAGGCGAAAATTTTAATTCTGAGAACTCTGGCAAAACTATTGCTAAGAAAATATTTCTTTAATGACTTGAAGAATAATGTTCCAAATGGTGCAATTACAAAACTGTATCCAAAACCATGCAAATGGAAAGAAAGACAGCAAGAAAATACATCAGAGAGCTAAAAGTGGTGACGAACAATTAATTTTCTTTTCCAAAAAAAAAATCTAAGTTTTTACAAAACTATCCTACTTTAATTCTTTTTTTAAGTTTTGGTGAAGGCAAAGAACATGAGACTTGAACACAAGCTCTACCTTTTACTGAGTTTATGGTTTTTCTTACTCTGAGTATCAGTTTCTTCATTTTACATAATGGCTATGTAATTTTGGATACAAATGGCATAACCCACTGTCTGATGCTCAGTGTTACTCTTCTGCTCTTCCTAACATAAGTGAAAATGCCCCACCAAGATCCACCAGGTCAATCATTTCCCAGTCTTTTCCTGAGAAGTGTTCCTTCAAAGCCAGGAGGCCAGCGTTAGGACCCAGCTCAGGGCCCAAAGATCCATCTCCTTCCACCACATGCAAAGCATCAAAAGAACAGCTCTGGCCATGAAAATCATAGCACTAGGAGGAGGGAAATCAAACCCAAAATTAATCAAACAGGATGTAATTCCCAGAGCAAACATGCATCAATTAGGGGAAATGTTACCGTCAGGTACTGGGTTTGGAATTTCACGAGGGACTCATAAGGTGAATAAACTAAGCTCTGGCATTGATTATGGAAAGCAGCAGCTGTATGATGTCAGGACTGCTGTGATCAGTTCAGCCAGAAATTCACTTTTCAGTGCCTTGATTCTTGGGATTACCTTCGTGCTGACTGACAGCCAAAAAGAGAAAAACTGCATGGCTAAATGGAAAACTTTCTCTGATCTGTTCATCTAACAGTGGGCTGATGCACCAGTGCTGATTTACTTTGCCTATGTTTCAGCTATACTCCAATTTATATTCTTTACATTGGAGCAAGTCAAAGCAAGCAACTCTTCATTGCCCCTTCTATGTACAAGGCACTATAGTGACACAGTGAAGGATAGAGAGACGAGAGAAAGTCTCTCCTCTGTGGGAGGAGAGGGAAGAAAAGCCGATTGCTACTGGAACCCAGCTGAATGCCAAGCACTATTTCCCAGGCTTGAGGTCTATTATTATTTAACCTTTTCACTCAACAATCTTACGTGGTAGGTTATATTATTCTCATTCTCTGGATAAGGAAACGGAGGCTCAGAGAGACCACTGATCTGAGCCCTGCTTGTTGAACTCTGAAGTTCCTCTGCCACCTGGCCTTATAACCTGTTCTGAGACCAATGTCCAAAAACCATCCTACCTCTACAAAAGCACAGAAGGGGATAGAAGACAGGGAGCAGCAGGCCATTACATCAGATTCATTTGCACCTCCTGGACACCAGGCATCTGCCTCTGCAGAGTGTTTTCCCTCCTCACCTGTCCAAGTCTGGGTAACATGACCCATTCCCTGAGAAAGTGCTCTCGTCTCTCCAGTGAGAATTAGTCCCTCCTTCCTTTGAGCTCTCACTGCATTTTGATTGAACTTCACTTAGGAAACTTATTCTTTCACTTTACTGAAAAAAAAAAAAAAATCACTAGTAGATTACACGCCAATTCCTTTCTAGAGATTCTGCTTTTTGGAATCCTATTTATCCATTTATCCTCTAAGAGTTGATGCAAATCACAGATTTAGTATCTAGCTGCTCTCTACTCTGAGCATGTGTGTGTGCGCGCGTGTGCACGCGCACACACACACACACACACACACTGTAATTCCTATTTCTTAAATCAGATGTGAATTTCAATCCATCAGATCAGCTGTGAAATGTGACACACACTCCCCTCACAATTCAACTAACCTTTGAGATCCTCCTCACCTTATTTCGTCCTCATTGATAACTCTCTGCTGTCACTGCAAACCTATCCCCCATCCCCATTTACAGGGTGACTACCCCTTTTACTTCTGAGCCATATTGGGGTTTGCGAACTCTCTGACAACCTCAAAGCAGCCAGTTCATCTCTTTGGCCTTGCCAGAGAAGCAGAAACCCTCTGCTCTTGGATCCCACAAACCCATCTCAAGTCTGAGCTCCTCAGGGCTTCTTCTGGCTGGGAGACAGTCTGGAACCTCCTTCTCCAGGACCAATCATCATCTTTACTCACATAGCATTTTCCTTTACTTTCAACACTGCCAAGACCAGGAGAATTCTAGTTTCTAGTTGGAAGTCGGAGAGAAAATCTTTTCCTTCAAATCCTCTAACACTTTGCTTATAACTACAATCCTCTTATTTCTCCTAAAAGCACAAGCATTTTGTAACTAAGGACCTTCATATCCTTTCTTGAGGAAGTGCATTCATAAGGGAAGACTAGTGCGATTAAAATGAGCAAGAGAAGGCAGAGAGGAGACTGGCAAAAAACGAAAGGCCTTAATTTAAATGTCAAAATATCTTTCTATCCTCTCTTACTGGCAGTTAGTTCAGAGCACTATGGCTTATTCAGAGCACTAAGGTCTTCCCTGGTGGCTCAGAGCGTAAAGCATCTGCCTGCAATGCAGAAATCTGGGTTTGATTCCTGGGTGGGGAAGATCCCCTGGAGAAGGAAATGGCAACCCACTCCAGTATTCTTGCCTGGAAAACCCCATGGATGGAGAACACTGGTAGGCTACAGTCCATGGAGTCACAAACAGTCGAACACGACTTTCACTTTCATGGCTTATTACTTTTGGCTCTTCCCCCACACTGCTTTATTCAGTGTTGCTAAAGTTAGGAATATAGCCTGGGATGGTGCACAGAGCTATCGACTAGGTGTCTGGAAACTTGGTCTGCATTTCCTGTTCTGATACTAATGGGATGTGTGGCCCTGAGAAGGTGATGTCTTCTCCAATTCTCCTGTGCATGAACCATAAAATCAGAGGACTGCACCAGATTAATATTCCTAATTCTTAGTCGTCCTCATTCCATCTTTCCAATTGTGCCATATCTAATTTTCACACATATTATTTAATATTTTCCTTAAAGTTTATTTAATACTTTTCTTTTTAAAAGCCAATTAAATTTATCATCAAAGGAAACTTTCTATGACTGTCATTTCACTTAACAAGTCTAAAAAGTAACCAAAAAGAAAAAAATTAAAATAAAACCTCAATGATACACAACAATGTCATTAAATTCCAGCTGGGCATTTTTGCCTGCCGAATTCTTTTTGCTTTGTAAAAATGTGAAAATAGCACTTGTCAGAGAGGTGTTAAAGACACACTAACAATAACCTAACGCTTTCTTCTTGGTAAATAGGAGAATTAAAGTAGATCTGAAAATAAAGTAACATTCTCATTAGAGATTCAATGTTACTTAAAGACATGCCCTTACACTAGACAAAAACTTCTTGTGCCACCAGAGGTAGGCGTCCTGGGTTGAGCACTCGACTAAGTGATACTCAAGTCTCTTTGAAGGTCTCTTTACAGCTCTAACACTTTGCCTATCTTATTATCTTTGCACACCATCTATTTCTTGACCAGATATTCCTACCTCACTTGTATCCTCAGCCAAGCTGCCCTGCCTCCATTTCCTCTAATTTTAGTTCCCCCCTGAGAGTCTGGAGTGTTCGGGAGGTCCCACCTCTACCTCCGAGGTCTAACAGCCCCTCATTCATCTTCACAGGGCTTGTGCTCTCCCTCTGTGCTCACTCCACTTTATTCTGGCAGGAAGAGCCCAACCCCCCAGGGTTCAGTGGCCAGATGAGCTCCTGACACACCTGGCCATGCTGCTGAAGCCTGTATTTTTCCTATCTCACACTTGTCTGCCCACATCACTCACACCTGTGGTCATCACTGCCTTAAAAACACACCTGCTCCAGAGCCAAGCCTGCAGAGAAGCAGTGTCAAGCATGGTTAATGCCCCAGCAGGATCTGGGCTAAGCTTGCAGGAAGCCTGCAGAAACTAGTTTTAATCGTTTCCTTTCCAAGGCCAACCTGAACCCAGCCATCCAAGGAAATGGTCCGGCATGTTCCCTGTCATAGGTAGGAGAACACTAGCGCAGACTTTAAATTGATATCTAGAATAGGATCAAAAATCTGTTACCATCTCTTGAACTTCTTCCTTGGCCACTGTAATTCCCATCCTTTCCAGTTTTGAGAGATCAAGAAAAG
>NW_025091393.1:0-8000 GCF_019320065.1 Cervus canadensis
CAATGCGGGAGACCTGGGTTCGATCCTTGGGTTGGGAAGATCCCCTGGAGAAGGGAAAGGCTACCCACTCCAGTATTCTGGCCTGGAGAATTCCATGAACTGTATAGTCCATGAGGACTAATATCCATATATTAAAGTATTACTGCCATCTTGTATGAAGCCACACTGAATATTTTGTAGGGTATTATCTAACCTACAGCACTGACAAATTATGCAGGAAGCTTTGCTAAAAGGACATTGCTAAAAGTACTACCTGTAGTTCATTTTAAAACTCAGATGGTTTTTCTTACCTTGTTACTGCCCCAGAGAATATTCTTTCAATAATCCTGTTTGATGAAGCTAAACATAAATAAAAAGCACAAAGCTAGTTAAAACATGCTCCAAAAGGTACCATTTTTGGCAAATTTATTTTCAAGTAGCCATAAGGTAAAACTTAATAATCTTCCATGATAAGAATATGAGTAGTTACATTTTTACTTTTTATGTACAATTGATACTTTTTGAAAGAAGTAATTTGAGATAGCTTGGTCTATCAATCATTAAAAAAAGAACAGGCAAATGGATGTGCCTGACAGCTGAAATATATTAATATAGTTGAGCACCAAATTGGTTCTGAATATCCTGACAACTGAGACAAAAATGTACAAAATTTATATTGATCTTGTTATCCAACAAGAAAAGACAACATTTCCTCTAAAACAAGGCAGATTTTATCCTAGCATTAAATTCAAGGGGGAACTGATTGTTGGGGATTTGAGTCAAACAACGGAGAACTGTTTTTCAGGTAGAATTTTAGAAAAGGTACCAAAAACATACCACAAAATACTTTTCTTACATTCTTACCCTATAAAATTTCAGGATATAACATAATACACAATTTTAAAATATATTCCACCAGTAAATTTTATTCAGAGAGAGATGATTATATCTTAAGATAGTATGTTGCATTTGATGATAGATCCTAGTAGTCTGTACACTCACAGTGTACCTCACTGTGAGTTCAAAGTAACTAAAAGCATTAGTCAAAAAATGGAGGTAACAATAAACGTCAGATCTAGGGATGTGGTGAGGACAGCAATCTGTTTTTTTAACAAATGCCTCGCCAGTGGTATTCACACTACAATTTCAGAACCAGTGATGAGGTCATTAGAGAGTTAGCAGCTACCAGCATCTAACTCTTCTGCATAGCGTTAGGTACAGTCAACATAAAGGTTCATTATTTTGGTTGAAGAATGTTGAAAAGATGAGTGTCAGCACAGCCATTCCTGGCCACATACCAAAGGTTGTATAAGGGCCCTCTAGAGTCTGTTGAGCACTGGTTTATGGGGTTAATAATTTGAAAATAAGAGGAAATAGAACAAAAGGCAGCTACATAGGGAAGGCAGGGATATTTATTTCTGAAGTCTTTCTTTAGATTTGGAAGGTTTAACTTCCTAAAACTGCAGATCATGTTGTCCCATTAAGGACAGGTTGGTGGGTAGGCAATTACACAGAGTTTCAGTGGCCCCTTCGTTATGCAGGCCTAGATGCCTGCTTTTCTGGACTTCATTCCTTCAACATGCCTCTAATGAGTTACTATATGTGTATATACAATATTTTAGGGCTTAATGAGAACGACGTTTATGACAGCCAGAGAAGGTGCTTTAGAGCCCGTAGGGTTTTCTGTGATCTCTGGAGGCTAGCTCACGTTAAACAGATTATCTGGCCACTGATGATCAAAAAGTGCATAGATAATGAAGCTGATCCAGTACGCCTATAAATATCTCCATCTTTATACTATGCTTGTAATAGGAAGGTATGACTATAGGCATAACACAGAGACACTGTGGGTTCAGTTCCAGGTCACCTCAATACAGTGAGTATCACAATAAAGTGAGTCACATGAATTTTTTGGTTTCCTAGTGCATATAAGTTGTTTGTACTATACGACACCACCCTTATGGCAGAAAGTGAAGAGGAACTAAAAAGCCTCTTAATGAAAGTGAAAGAGGAGAGTGAAACAGTTGGCTTAAAGCTTAACATTCGGTAAAACTAAGATCATGGCATCTGGTCCCATCACTTCATGGGAAATAGATGGGGAAACACTGGAAGCAGTGTCAGACTTTATTTTTTTGGGCTCCAAAATCACTGCAGATGGTGATTGCAGCCATGAAATTAAAAGACGCTTACTCCTTGGAAGGAAAGTTATGACCAACCTAGATAGCATATTGGGGCTTCCCTGGTGGCTTAGAGGGTAAAGCGTCCGCCTGCAATGCAGGAGACCTGCGTTCAATCCCTGAGTCGGGAAGATCCCCTGGAGAAGGAAATGGCAACCCACTCCAGTATTCTTGCCTGGAAAATCCCAAGGATGGAGGAGCCTGGGAGGCTGCAGTCCATGGGGTCGCAAAGAGTTGGATACTACTGAGTGACTTCAGATAGCATATTAAAAAGCAGAAACATTACTTTACCAACAAAGGTCCATCTAGTCAAAGCTATGGTTTTTCCAGTGGTCATGTATGGATGTGAGAGTTGGACTGTGAAGAAAGCTGAGCACCAAAAAATTGATGCTTTTGAACTCTGGTGTCGGAAAAGACTCTTGAGAGTCCCTTGGACTGCAAGGAGATCCAACCAGTCCATCCTAAAGGAGATCAGTCCTGGGTGTTCATTGGAAGGACTGACGCTGAAGCTGAAACTCCAATACTTTGGCCACCTGATGTGAAGAGTTGACTCGTTGGAAAAGACCCTGATGCTGGGAAAGACTGAGGGCAGGAGAAGAAGGGGACGACAGAGGATGACATGGTTGGATGGCATCACCGACTCGATGGACCTGAGTTTAAGTAAACTCCGGGAGTTGGCCATGGACAGGGAGGCCTGGCAAGCTGCGATTCATGGGGTCGTAAAGAGTCGGACACGACTGAGCAACTGAACTGAACTGAACTGATAGTCTATTGTGTATTGAACAGCAGTTATGTCTTAAAAAAAAACCAATGTATATAGCTTAAAAATATTTTATTGCTAAAAAAAATGCTAATAATCATCTGAGCCTTCAGCGAACTGTAATCTTTTTGTTGGTGGAGGGTCTTGCCACCACCAATGTTGATGGCTGCTGACTGATCAGGGTGGTGGTTGTTGAAGGCTAGGGTGGCTTTGGCAATTTCTTAAGACTACAATGAAATTTGCCACATAGATCGACCCTTCCTTTCACAAATGATTTCTCTGTTATGTGCAATGTAGTTTGACAGCATTTTACCCATAGCAGAAATCCTTTCAAAATTGGAGACAATCTTCTCAAACCTTGTTGCTGCTTTACCAATTAAGTTCATGTGATATTCTAAATCCTTTGCGGTCATTTCAACAATCTTCACACTGTCTTTGCCAGGAGTAGATTCCATCTCAAGAAACTGCTCTCTTTGCTCATCCATAAGCAGCAACTCCTCATCTGTTAAAATTTTATTATGGGATTGTAGTGATTCAGTCACATCTTCAGGCTCCTCCTCTTAATTCTAGTTCTCTTGCTATTTCTACCACATCTGCAGTTACTTCCTCCACTGAAGTCTTGAACCCCTCAAAAATATGCATGAGAATTGGAATTGACTTCTAAATTCCTGTTTATATTGATAATCTGCCCTCATGAATGGTCTTAATGGCATCTAGAATGGTGCTCCTTTACAGCAGGTTTTCAATGGACTTTGCCCAGATCCATCAGAGGAATCATTACCTATGGTAGCTATACCCTTATGAAATATATTTCTTGAATAAGACTTGAAAGTTGAAATTACTCTTTGATCCATTAGGTGCAGAATGGATGTTGTGTCAGTAGGCATTTAAAGAACATTAATCTCATTGTACAGTCTCCATCAGAGCTCTTGAGTGACCAGGTGCATTGTCAATCAGAGTCATATTTTGAATCTCTTTTTTTTTTCCCCAAGCAGTAGGTCTCAACAGTTGGTTTAAAATATTCAGAAAACCATGTTGTAAACACATGTGCTGTCATTCAGGCTTTGTTGTTCCACTTGCAAAGTGTAGGCATAAAGAGATTTAGCATAATTCTTAAGGGCCTTTGGATCTTTGGAATGGTAAATAAGCACTGTTTTCACCTTACACTACCTGCACTGTATTAACGCCTAAAAAGACAGTCAGCCTGTCCTTTGAAGCTTTGAAGCCAGGCACTGACTTCCTCTCTCTAGATATGAAAGTCCTAGATGGCATCTTCTTTCAACAGAAGGCTATTTTGTCTACATTGAAAATCTGATGTTTAGTGTAGCCACTTTCATGATCTTAGCTAGATCTTCTAGATAACTTGCTGCTTCACCTTGCACTTTCATATTATAGAGATGGCTTCTTTCCTTAAACCTCATGAACCAATTTTTGCTAGTTTCAAACTTTTCTCCTGTAACTTCCTCACTTCTCTCAGCCTTCCAGAGTTGAAGACAACCTTGCTCTGGATTAGAATCTGGCTTAAGGGAATGTTGTGGCTGGTGTGGTCTTCTATCCAGGCTACTAAAATTCTCTACATATCAGCAAACAAAGTGTTTCACTTTCTTCTTCTTTTTTGGCTGCATCACACAACCTGTGGGATCTGAGTTTCCTGGCCAGGGATTGAACCTGGGCCCTCGGCAGTGACAGCGTGGAGTCCTAACCACTGGATCAGCAGGGAATTCCCTGCTCCACTTTCTTATTCATGTGTTCACTGGAATGGCACTTTTAATTTCCTTCAAGAGCTTTTCATTCACATTCATTCCCGACTTGGCTAGCTGGCAGAAAAGGCCTAGCTCCCAGCCTGTCCTAGCTCTCCGCACGCCTCCCCTCTAAGTCTCCAGCTTCTGATCTGAAGTCAGAGACATGCCACTCTCCCTTTCACCTGGACACTTAGAGGCCACTGTAGTGTCAACGGTGTGTATTAACTGGCCTGATTTCAATACTGTTGCGTCTCAGGGAATAGGGAGACCCGAGGAGAGGGAGAGAGACGGGGAAGACTTGGTTGGTGAAGCACTCAGAATACCAACAACAGTTATCAATTAAGTTTGCTGTCACCTAGGTGTGGTTCACGGCACCCCAAAACAATTATAATAGTAATATCAAAGATCACTGACCACAGATCTTCATAACAAATATAATGCTATATATCAATAAATCAATAAAATTTTGACATATTGTAAGAATTACCAAAATGTGACAAAGACAAAAAAATGCACAAATGCTCTTGAAAAAATGGCACTGACAAGACTTGCCCAATGCAGGGTTGCTACAAACATTCAATTTGTTAAAAAAAAAAAAAAAGCTCTATTTGCAAAGTACAATAAAGCAAAGTGAGTTAAGATGAGGCACACCTACCTGTACTTAAAGGACAGATATAGTACTAAAATGACTTTTTATCAGTAAGTATGATTTAGCATTTCCTCTTGATGCCTGGTTGGCACGTGAACTTTTGAGAACTAGAACTCTGTCTGCTAAACATGGAAAGGTCTATGAATACTGACATGCAGAATGAACCTTTTCTTAAGGTATATACTACTAGTCATAGATACACTAGATAACAGAAACAAAGCATTTATTTAAGATTTGTACTTTGCTACATCTAAAAGGATAAAGGCTTATTTAGAAAATCCACAGTGTCTGAGAAGACATTTAATAATAGAACAGGGACAATCTTATGAGAGAAGAATGAATCAATGCTTCTTGGTGCTTGGTTAAGAATATGCAATCAGCAGATAATAGGTTCTAAGTTTACTACTGGTCAAAATGAAGTAAAAAGGGTAGTATCATGTGACATATACTTTTTGTTTTCTGGCAAAAGAAAGCACACAAAATTCATCTGCAGAGAAACTATGTTTTCTAGAACTAAATTCCAAAAAGTTTTATGAATCCTTGAAAGCACTGGCAAGTTAGAGACATCATTTTCACCCTTAGCTATTTATAAATAGTGTAAATTGAGAATTTATAAAAGTGTATATAATTTCCTTTCAAATAAGCTTTACATAGATGTGGCTCTTACTGAATTCATCAGGAGAAAACCAGCATCACTATAAAGACTCCTCCATTCATCAAAACCAAGGTTCTAATTTCTTACTTACCTCCAAACCTCTTCTCCTAAACCTGGTTTCTAGATAAAAAATTAGTATCTTCACTCATTTCTACTTTAAAATTCTTGGCCTTTTCAAGAGGATTTGATTAGATACATAATTTAAGAAATGGGAATTCCCCATAATGAGTACAATTCCCCACAGTTTAACTCTTGTCTCCTTCAAATAGCTAAGTCAACATCCACAGAAACACTCACCCTGGTCATTGTATCGAGATAGATCGGCCTGGCTGATGTAGAGGTCATGATCACTATCTAGTTCCCAGAATTTACAATAAATAACATAGAAGTGTTCATAGGAGAAGTAATCTGTGATTTGGTTTATATCTTCCTCTTCTTCCAAAAGGGCTAGAGTCTGAAATGGTATGAATAAAAGGATTATTTTATTTTAAAAATATGAAGACCCAGCTTTGGCCATTATTCAGATTCTAGTACATTTTTATTCTAAACTGAATTAAAAATTTTGGTTTTGGTACCAAACCAGGAAATTTACTAGGCAACCTCATCCTATCTTTTTAATCAACTGACCAATCTGCAAGCATTTATGAACTCTGTACTATTTTTAGCAAAGAATTAGGGGTTATGGAGGATTCAAAAACAGGGAAAGGGAAGAACTTTCATCAAGAGAACTGCAGGCAATCAGAGGTCCCCCAACTAGGAAGCACAGAACAGTCAGACAACAGACTTTCAATTACATGACTGTAAACTGACACTGCTTTTAACTTTTCAAATTTACAAAAAGTGGTCTTCTATCCATTCTGTTATGAAGAGTGGGCATCCACATGCAGGGTTTGGCTTTGTAATGGCATCCGGTTTACCAGAAGGGTGACTCATGTATACCTCTGTGATAGTGTGGGGCAGCCTGGTAAAAAAGGCATGGGGGTGGAGCTGCAGGGCCCTGAACTGGAAATACTATCTGGGTCTCCCTTGACTCTCTGTGTGCCCCTAGGATAAACACCAAAACCAATAATTTTTGAGTCCAGAATTCTTATTATCAGTCAAATTATCATAAGGGCCAGAGATATATGAAGACCTTTTTAGAAAGATTCAGAAAAAAAAAAAAAAAAAAGATAAACCATAAGGAAACTCAGGAAATAGAAAAAACAAAGTGAGATGACAGAAATAAGATCAGATACATCAATAGTTGGGACTTCCCACATAGCTCAGTCAGTAAAGAATCTGCCTGCAATGAAGGAGACCTAGGTTCAATTTCTGGGTTGTGAGGATCCCCTGGAGAAGGAAATAGCAACCCACTCCAGTATTCTTGCCTGTAGATTCCCATGGACAGAGGAGCCTGGCAGGCTATAGTTCATGGGGTTGCAAGAGTCAGACATGACTTAGCAACTAAACCACTGCCATATCAACAATCACAATAAAGGTAAAGAGGTAAATCTCCCTATTGAAAGATTTTCAGATTGAGAATAAAACTCAGATCCAAAAAGCAGATCTAGGTATACGCTGTCCATAAGAGATAAGTCTGACAGAGGATGAGATGGTTGGATGGTATCACCAACTCGATGGACATGAGTTTGAGCAGGCTCTGGGAGTTGGTGATGGATAGGGAAGCCTGGCGTGCTGCAGTCCATGGGGTTGCAGAGTCAGACATGAATGTATGGCTGAACTGAACTTAAAATTTTAAAGTAAGGTTAAAATATATACTAGCTAAATCTTAAAAAGAAAGCACATCAATATTAGAAAATAAAATGGAATCCAAGGTGAAAAGCATTATAAGAAACATAACTATTAATATTTCATAATGCAAATGTATTACTTTGATAAGATTCATTTTCTAAAATGTGAATACTGGAAATCCAAAATACTTTGGCAAATTGAAAACAAGATAAATTATGAAATTTTGGTAAAAGAGACTCAATGAAGATTTTGCAGCCAGTAAAAATTATAAAGTCTACATAGAAACAAAGGAAAATCATGACATGCT
>NW_025091394.1:0-2000 GCF_019320065.1 Cervus canadensis
TTCAACCATATTTGGGCCTCAAATTTTATTGTAAGTAAGAAAAATCTGGATTATAATAATGATCTAGAAATACAAACTTAATATGCATCAGGAACGTTAGGATTATCATTCTTCAGATGTAAGACCTTTATTTAACAGAATTCTTGCCATCTCAACCCATCCCATGTAACATCCTGCGAGCCCAGGCAAAAACCAGATGTTCAGTAAATATTAATAATGACTGTAATGATGACTTTTCATTTATTAGAATAAGAAATGTTTTCATATCTATTACAGACTAATTTTGCCAATTTTGTCTATCCCAGATAAAGATGGGAAAAAAATAAAAGTGTAAACAAGGTTGTATTATTCACCCAAGTTTCATTTAGTATGATTTATTTAAAATAAAACATTTCATTTCCTTTCAAGTATGACCAATTCTACTTTCTTTAAGTTAGTAGAAATGCTTGAACAATCAAGCATGAAGACTGCCTCAGTAAAAGGCACCCACTAGTGGTCAATTCTTTCTCATTTGGTAAAATAAATAAAATAATTGAATTAAATACATTCTTTCTTAAAAGGGATTTTCAGTATTTTTCTCCAGCAGGAGCTGGATAAAGAGTCATTGCTCAAAGGAAAAAGTTGAAACTCCTCCATTTGTTTTGCCAGGCTTTTCCCAACCTGGCCCTGTCTCACCCCTCAGGCCTCATCACTGGTCACTGATCACTCTCTCCTTGGAGCCTGTGGCCACTTTAGACTGTCCTGCAGTTTCCGAACATGACACTTTCATGCTTCTGGGCCTTTGCTTATGCTGCTTCCTCTATCTGGAATCCCCTTTTCTTTTAATTTTTTTATCTTGTAAACACTTGATATCTTCAAGGTCAAGATCATATGCCAGTCCTACCGTGAAGCCTTCATTGCATATTTATGACACATTTCTGTGGAATTTTTCAAGTCAGGTGTGGTTGTCTGTACACCTTTCTCTTGTTCCATAGTGCATGCCCTGATGCGAAAATCTCTTGTTACTCATCTTTGTTCCCCCAACACATCCCAGGTATCTAATAACTGCTTAATGACTGAAAATAGTGACTTTGCACATAATAGGGCTTTGCACATAATGAGAACTCAAATATTTGTTAAATGAAGTAAGATTATCATTTAAATTGCTCCTTAAACATGAATTTCAATGAGAGGCATACTTGCAAAAAGTTGCTCTTTCTTATCTCTGTTGCAGTAATTTTTCCACTCCAAGATCTGTTGACTGTGTAGAATATTCTCTGAATAACCTGGTTCCAGAAGGAAAACAAAACCAAATAAAAACATTAAAGATATCTATTATGTTATCAAAGGCCATCTTATGAATATTCTTTGAACCAAGCTAAGTTTTGTGATTATATCAAGTGTCATTTCTAGTAAAAATGTTTAAAAAACTACATCCATATACTTTACATCTGTCCTTATAATTCTAAGATTAAAAAGATTCTTTGCTCATAAGTCTGCATTTCCTAGGTGCCTACATGTCACTTTCTTTTTTTAACCTCTCATACAGTGATGCCTGATTCAAGTAGTGCCTATTAGCCTAAGTGTTTTTGGAAAGTACAAAAGGTGAGAAGTATACACTGGGTTGGCTTAACAATTACTAGGTCAGAAGAATGGCTGCCAATGTGGTATGATTCAAGAGGGCAATATTCCAGTTAGTATAGCCTTATCCATTGGTCGGAGAAGGCAATGGCACCCCACTCCAGTACTCTTGCCTGGAAAATCCCATGGATGGAGGAGCCTGGTAGGCTGCAGTCCATGGGGTCGCTAAGAGTTGGACACGACTGAGCTTAGCGACTTCACTTTCATTTTTCACTTTCATGCATTGGAGAAGGAAATGGCAACCCACTCCAGTGTTGTTGCCTGGAGAATCCCAGGGACGGGGGAGCCTGGTGGGCTGCTGTCTGTGGGGTCGCACAGAGGTGACACGACTGAAGTCACTTAGCGGTAGCAGTATCCATTGGTGTTTTGAAGACTTATAG
>NW_025091395.1:0-2000 GCF_019320065.1 Cervus canadensis
GATAAGATTCTATAGTAAATTAAACATTTAAGACCACAAGTATGTAAACAAAATACCCTCAATGATATTTACAAGATTATTCATGATATACAGCTAAATATTCCTCTACTAACACGTCCAAAATTAATCTCACACTTTTAATCCTCAAACCTACTCATCTCAATTCACCATTTTACCTATACAAACTGGAAAACACAAAAGCTTTTCTTGATTTCTGCTCCCTTAGCTTGTATGCCCAATGACTTATCAAGCTTTATTTTTATAAATGATCCTCACAAAATCCAAAGAAGGGCGCAAAAAGACCTCTAAGTAGAGAAGTGTTTTTGTCAGAATACTCCAGGCTATGCCTCAATAACAAATACCCCCTGGAATATCAGTAGCTTAACACAGCAAACATTTACTTCGTGCTCATGTTACGGTTTGATGTAGGCTGGCTCTACTCAGAGGTTCTCCTAAGCCATGATTCAAGGATTCAGTTGCTTTAGCTTTTTAGCATGTTGTAGAAAGGGAGACAATATACGACGTATTTTCACAGGCCAGGCTCAGAAGTAATTTACATCTCTCCTGCTCACATTTGGCTAACTAAAACTCAGTCACAATCTTCATTTAATCCTTAATCCTAATCAGTCACTCAGTCCTAATCTAACTTTAGGGAGGCTGAGAGATGTAACCTTAAGCTGTGTGGTAAATTCAGTCACAGAGACTGATAGCAAAATTATATTATATTATTATATTATCATATAAAAGAGATTTTTCAGGCACTAAGATTCACAAACACTCAGAGTTCTCTACCTGCTGACAAAATCCACTCCTAATTAAACTCCCCCAAAAATCCTTGTGGTTTCATCACATAAGAAAATAAAAATACTGTCTTTACTGTCACCTCATTCTGAGATAAAATATTTTTGTGCATACAATTCTGTGCAATTCAATAATTTACCTTTAGCATCCCCAGAAGTGTTACCCTTTCTGCAGTGTGGAATAAAATATGAACAGTTCAGTTCAGTTCAGTTGCTCAGTCATGTCCAACTCTTTGCAACCCCATGGACTGCAGCACACCAAGCTTCCCTATCCAAACCAACTCCTGGGACTTGCTCAAACTCAGTCCATTGAGTCAGTGATGCCATCCAACCATCTTATCCTCTGTGGTCCCCTTTTCCTCCTACCCTCAATCTTTCCCAGCATCAGGGTCTTTTCCAATGAATCAGTTCTTCGCATCAGGTGGCCAAAGTATTGGAGCTTCAGCATCAGCATCAGTCCTTCCAATGAATATTCAGAACTGATTTCCTTTAGGATGGACTGGTTGGATCTCCTTGCAGTCCAAGGGACTCTCAAGAGTCTTTCTAACACCACAGTTCAAAAGCATCAATTCTTTGGCACTCAGCTTTCTTTATGGTCCAACTCTTACATCCATGACTACTGGAAAAACCATAGATTTGACTAGATGGACCTTTGTGGACAAAGTAATGTCTCTGCTTTTTAATATGCTGCCTAGGTTGGTCATAGCTTTTCTTCCAAGGAGCAAGCATCCTTTAATTTCATGGCTGCAGTCACGATCTGCAGAGAGCTTGGAGCCCAAGAAAATTAAGTCTGTCACTGTTTCCATTGTTTCCCCATCTATTTGCCATGAAGTGATGGGACTGGATGCCATGATCTTCATTTTATGAATGTTGAATTTTAAGCCAGCTTTTTCACTCTCCTGTTTCACTTTTATTAAGAGGCTCTTTAGTTCCTCTTTGCTTTCTGCCATAAGGGTGGTGTCATCTGCTTATCTGAGATTATTGATATTTCTCCTGGCAATCTTGTTTCCAGTTTGAGCTTTATGCAGTCCAGCATTCACATGATGTACTCTGCATATAAGTTAAATAAGTAGGGTGACAATATATAGCCTTGACATACTCCTTTCTCGATTTGGAACCAGTCTGTTGTTCCATGTCTGGTTCTAAGTGTTGCTTCTTGACCTGCATACAGATTTCTCAGGAGACAGGTAAGCTGGTCTG
>NW_025091396.1:0-4094 GCF_019320065.1 Cervus canadensis
ACCAAGAGAGTGGGGTCAGGTTGTTAGAAAAAGTGTTCTCACTGTGATCAAATGATGGCACAGGATCAAGCCTAGTGATGAGATGGAGGGGCAGGGCAAATGGAAAGATGGGTTAGTTCCTGGGAAAAGGGAGTCAAACAATAAAAATGGGTATGAAATACAGATTTCCATTTTCACCAATATTAGACATGTATATTGCACACATGTGGTATGGCTATAAAGACTCAGGGGTTAAAAAAAAAAAAAAAACTGGTTCAAACACTAGGAGCATGAGTAAAAACTAAGAGAAGCATGAGTAAAAACTAAGAGATCTTTTCTACTCCATCTCCATCTTCAACATTATTTTTTGAAACAAAATCAAGACTGTGAGAACTAAAATTGATGCCCAGGAGGTTAGAAACAACAAAAACAACTTAAAACTAAATACCCAAACTGAATCTTGAGTTTTAAGCAAGATGTTTGCTGAGTACTATTTTGCTACCTTTTCAGAAGCAAATTTAGACTCTCCAGTAATGTCAGAGTTATAGGAGCTTCTGAACTTAACATAAGCAAAACTGCATAAAATGCATATTTTGGAAGCAAATACTTTATAAGCTTAGCTACGGTCTCCACATGAGAAAGGTTAGCTATCTGAAATAACTTTGGTCAGTGACAGTGTAACTGGAAGCAACAGTGAGAAGGTTTGAATCCTCAAAAGATGCATTTTCAGAGGAAAACAAGTTTCGGATCCTAGAATCAATTTACTGTCAGCTGTCACTGAGATTTATTATATACTGTTTTACCTTTTTTTTTTCTTTCAGTTTAGATGAACAGAGCGATAAATCCTCTTAGACATTGGAAGCAAATAATTTGAAGATAAAACTTTCAATTCTTTTGTCATATTCTTGATAAAGTCTTCTTGGGGAAGATACATACCATTCTTATGTTTAAGTATGTACGGTACCTAATTTTTAAAAACAGATTTCAAACTTAAAATACAGGTATGAATTTACACTGTGTAAAAAGTTATATGGGTTTCCCAGGTAGCTCAGTGGTAAACAATTCACCTGCAATGTGGGAGGCTTGTGTTTGATCCCTGGGTCGGGAAGATACCCTGGAGCAGGAAAATCCAGCCCAGCCCAGTATTCATGCCTGGAAAAATCCATGGACAGAGGAGCCTGGTGGCCTATAGTCTATGGAGTTGCAAAGACACAACTTAGCAACTAAACCACAACCAAATGTTGTATACCTATTCCTGAGGTGGGCTCCTTATCATAAGAAAATCCTTCCAGACAGTGAATTGTGTTTGTTCATTTGTGGTGAGGCAAGTTGGCACCTGCTTCTCCATTTTCAAAGACAAAGAATTATCCTGCAACTGTGCTACTCCAGTGGTTCAGTACAGCTCAGTCACTCAACTGTGTCCTACTCTTTGTGACCCCATGGACTGCAGCACACCAGGCTTCCCTGTCCATCACCAGCTCCCGGAGTTTACCAAAACTCATGTCCATTGAGTCGGTGATGCCATCCAACCATCTCATCCTCTGTCATCCCCTTCTCCTCCTGCCTTCAATCTTTCCCAGCATCAGAGTCTTTTCAAATGAGTCAGGTGGCCAAAGGATTGGAGTTTCAGCTTCAACATCAGTCCTTCCAATGAACACCCAGGGCTGACCTCCTTTACGATGGACTGGTTGAATCTCCTTGCAGTCCAAGGGACTCTCAAGAGTCTTCTCCAACACCACAGTTCAAAAACATCAATGGTTCGGCACTCAGCTTTCTTTACAGTCCAACACTCACATCCATATATGACTACTGGAAAAATCATAGCTTTGACTAGATGGACCTTTGTTGGCAAAGTAATGTCTCTGCTTTTTAATATGCTGTCTAGCTTGGTCATAGCTTTTCTTCCAAAGAGGAAGCATCTTTTAATTTCATGGCTGCAGTCACCATCTGCAGTGATTTTGGAACCCCAAAAAATAAAGTCTCTCACTGTTTCCATTGTTTCCCCATCTATTTCCCATGAAGTGATGGGATGATGCCATGATCTTAGTTTTCTGAATATTGAGTTTTAAGCCAACTTTTTCACTCTCCTCTTTCACTTTCATAGAGAGGCTCTTCAGTTCTTCTTTGCTTTCTGCCTTATGTGGTGTCATCTGCATATGTGAAGTTATTGATATTTCTCCCGGCAATCTTGATTCCAGCTTATGCTTCATCCAGCCCAGCATTTCACATGATGCACTCTGCATATAAGTTAAATAAGCAGGGTGACAATACACAGCCTTCACGTACTCCTTTCCCAATTTGGAACCAGTCTGTTGTTCCATATCCAGTTTTAACTGTTGCTTCTTAACCTTCATACAGATTTCTCAGGAGGCCAACAAGGTAGTCTAGTATTCCCATCTCTTGAAGAATTTTCCAGCTTGTTGTGATCCACACAGTCAAAGACTTTGGCATGGTCAATAAAGCAGAAGTAGATGTTTTTCCAGAATGCTCTTGCTTTTTCTATGATCCAGCAGATGTTGGCAATTTGATCTCTGGTTCCTCTGCCTTTTCAAAATCCAGCTTGAACATCTGGAAGTTCATGGTTCACAGTTAAACTGAAGAAAGTAGGGAAAACCACTAGACCATTCAGGTATGATCTAAGTCAAATCCCTTACGATTATACAGTGGAAGTGAGAAATAGATTCAAGGGATTAGATCTAATAGACAGAATACCTTAAGAACTATGGATGGAGGTTCATAACATTGTACATGAGGCAGTGATCAAGAGCATCCCCAAGAAAAAGAAATGCAAAAAGGCAAAATGATTGCCTGAGGAGGCCTTAGAAATAGCTGAAACAAGAAGAGAAGTGAAAGGCAAAGGAGAAAAGGAAGGATATACCCAGTTGAATGCACAATTCCAAAGATTAGTAAGGAGTGATAAGAAAGCCTTCCTCAGTGATCAGTGCAAAGAAATAGAGGAAAACAATAGAATGGGAAAAACTAGAGATGTCTTCAAGAAAATGAGAGATACCAAGGGAACATTTCATGCAAAAATGGGTACAATAAAGGACAGAAATGATATGGACCTAACAGAAGCAGAAGATATTAAGAAGAGGTGGCAAGAATATACAGAAGAACTATATAAAAAAAGACCTTAATGGCCCAGATAACCTCAATGGTGTGATCACTCACCTGAAGCCAGACATCCTGGAATGTGAAGTCAAGTGGGCCTTAGGAAGAATCATTATGAACAAAGCTAGTGGAGGTGATGGAATTCCAGCTGAGCTATTTCAAATCCTAAAAGATGATGCTGTGAAAGTGCTACACTCAATATGCCAGCAAATTTGAAAAACTCAGCAGTGGTCACAGGACTGGAAAGGGTCAGTTTTAATTCCAATCCCAAAGGAAGGCAATGCCAAAGAATGTTCAAACCACTGCACAATTATACTCATCTCACATGCTAGCAAAGTAATGCTTAAAATTCTCCAAGCCAGGCTTCAACAGTATGTGAACCATGAACTTCCAGATGTTCAAGCTGGATTTGGAAAAGGCGGCGGAAACATCTTTAACCCTCTTTTATTAGACTGTGATCTCCCTCTTCAAAAGCAAGAAGTTCTCATTCTAGTTTGCTTCCCAATTCTTTGTTAATCTAGAAATCAGAAAAATATCAAGGCAGTTGCTTCTAATGCGGATGGAAAGTGAAATAGGCAAGTGAGAGGGTTTTCATCTGTTGACACAGAGAAAGAAAAATAACAGTGCTGTATTGAATATTCACATTGAATTTTTTTTTCACGTTGAATATTGAATAAGGTTGAATTTATCCAATTTGACCATCCATTATTCTAAGGTTGTCTCTCTGCTTTTATGTTAAAATAACTTTAAAAAAAAACTAATGATAATAATGGGTAGGAAAAAACAACTAATGATGATAATGGGTAGAAAAATTTTTGTTTTATTTTGATATTTTGATATTTTAATAATGCCCTTTGACACTGGCTTGTGGGTTTTCCTGGTGACTCAGACGGTAAAGCATCTGCCTGCAATGCGCAAGACCCGGGTTCGATCCCTGGGTTGGGAAGATTCCCCTGGAGGAGGAAATGGCAACCCACTCCAGTACTTATGCCTGGAAAATTTCC